>NC_092276.1:13497996-13545496 GCF_036320965.1 Panulirus ornatus
TTTGTATGTTATATGGAAGTGCGCGTTCATATGTACTATATTCGTGTATACATACCTTCGTGTATTCTTGCAAATAGTATGTTGAAAAGAGAAGAGGTTATAAAGGTCTTAGATAAGGTGAAGTGTGGCAAAAGCTGCAGGGGAAGATGGGATTACAGTTGGATTTGTCAAAAAAGGAAGTAATGTCGCCATTGCTTGGTTAGCCAGATTCCTCAATGTCTGTATGACCCAATGTGAGGTGCCAGAGAATTGTAAAAATATATGCGCAAAGTCCTTGTATAAGGACAGGAGGGCGAGGCCGAATATGCGTTCGAACTAGTTAAGCATTTATCAAATCACTCGATATCTGTTTAATTATGCAGTGAATATGTCTGACGTAGGGTTTCTTTCTATCTAATTTTACTTTCGTCTCTTACCGCTAAATTTATCTCAGTGCGATATCATGTTCAGTTGAGTTCATTTCATTTCTTGCAAATTTTACTGGTTTTATATTATTTCAGATCCCACATTACCACTTTGGTCACTGCGTCGAAGAATCTGGCTTAAGACTCCTCCGTTCCGAAGAATTTCACTTTGGAACTTAGCTCTCTAAGGTTCTTTAACTTCAATCACTTTTTACGGCCACCAACCAAAGCAGGTTAGTTGAATTCATCAACTTTCACCTCAAGTTACAATGGCTCTCTCAGGCACGTCAGAGATTTGAAACATTTCTTTCTGCAAGAAAGGACGTCTCTGGTGTGCCAGATAACCAGTGATGGATGGAGGTCAGGAAGGGGTGAAGTAACACCCGCTCCATTACGAGTTGAACAACGTGAGCCGACGTGGTTGATGGCCAGGGTATTGTGAACAGCTCTACTGTAACCAAGAAATCATTACATAATGTGGAAAAATTCATGAAATATACGTTTTATTTAAACGATAACATGTAGGCTATAAAATATATATTCTCTCAATGTGAATGATTTATGTGATTGGATGGAACGGTACAGTCGTGGACAATGGTCCTCCTTCAACACGCGCCAGGTCCCGGCACAGCTGGTGGAGGTTCCACACAGCTCTGTCTGTCGAGAAGGACTCGGTACGGCTTCGATCACTCGTGTCTCAACACCATTGTCCGCGCCCGCACGTGTCACGGCTGGGAAGCCGATGACTCTTCGTCAGATGACATGTGAGGAGAGAGGAGGGGAGGGTCGGTGCCACCATGAAACCTTAACACATGAGAGACAATGTCTTAAAGATGTCAGTATATGCCACTGTGAATCCCATTTGAGAGTCTGGTCTTCCCGTTCTTAAACACTGGGATCCTCAAAATTCCTCTTCATTATACTATAAGGCTGGATAATGAGCCTAACGACTTTGTAAAACACCAAACTCAGACACCAAAGCTCACAAGTGTTTCTTAGAATTTTTGTGAGAAAATCTGGCACAACTGTCCTGCTGGATCTTGACACAATAACATACTCCTCATAACCCCGGGAGCATGAGTGGACATGGTTGGATGAGGCAGCTCACATTGCTCCTTGTCCTCTACCAGTACGAAACTGTCGTGTGTTATGAAATATACGTCAACACCGTCCATCCCAGGTGTGAACAACAACTCTTCCCATAGTAAGGACTGTGTGTGTGTGTGTGTGTGTGTGTGTGTGTGTGTGTGTGTGTGTGTGTGTGTGTGTGTGTGTGTATGTGATGCATCATGTCTTAGATTGCACATTGTAATTATCTATATGTACTGGACAGGAGGAGGTTTAAATCTCTAGCACCCCATCTCTTGAACCATCTCTACAACTATACAGTCTTTTAAACAACTGAATGTCATCCGCATTTGTTATACACTCATTCAGTTTATTCCATTTATCTTCTAATCTTTCATTACGAAGATGCTTCTTTACATCTCTTCTAAGGAGTCTCTCCTTTATGTTATGACTTTCGGTTGTTCTATCCCAGCATCTGACGAAGAACTGTTCGCTAACTACATCAACAAGATTTAAAACCCAAATATCGTGATCAGGACACCACTCACTCTCCTCTCTATCATGGTGGGCAAGTGAGAGGCCTCCAGCCTTTCCTGGAACTATTCCCTCTTGATTCCTGTACCTTCTTTGTTGCCATCCTCTGGACCTTCTCTCCAGGGTCTTTGTGCTTCTTCAAGCGCCGTGACCAAACTTGAGAAGCATATTCTAGTTTTAGCTTAATGTAAGATGTGAATAGCTCGTTGAATATTGCCTTATGCATAGATTTAAATGTTCTTTTAACATTAGTCAGCAGACACTTCGTCTCCTTTACTGTTCTCCAGAAATGGGATCTGGCCACAGGTTAAGGACAATGTCGACTCCCAAGTCTCTCTCACGCGTATATTACTGCAGCTTTTCTTTCAGTTTCATTATATTCATATTGGGCTTACTTTCACTGTGTCCCACTCTCATTATTGCATATTAAATTCACCCGGCTTGAATTTCATCAACCATGTTGTACTGGACCAACTTTGGAGTTGGTCAAGGTTTACTTGTAAGTTGACGCAATTCTACTGCTCTCTTGCTTCCATTATGACTCCGGCATCATCCGCAAACATTCTCAGGCAGGTGTCCAGTCGTTTTGGCGAGTCATTTGCACAGATGAAGATGATGCAATGGTCCCAGGACAGACCTCTGCTGAATGCCACTGGTAACACAACCTAATTCGCGGTGGTTCCCTTGACGTGCGTCCTTTGTTCCCTTTCATTAAACTAACAGAAGTTTTGTCCCTCGAAGGAATCTACCCACTTATTTGTCTAGAGAACTAGCCTTTTTAACACATCCTTTTATTTTTTTCATTATCCCTCCCTTCCTCCTCTCATTTCCTTCTCTATCCTTCCTCCTCTCCCTCTCTCACCAACTATCCCCTCTCCCTTCCTCCTCTCCCTCTCTCACCAACTATCCCCTCTCCCTTCCTCCTCTCTATCTTCCTCCCCCTCATCCCCTCACTATTGTGTCCCGCGTTCCTTACAATGTCCGCCACCATCAGCGGGACCTCCCGTTATTAACAAGGGCAGACACATATGATGAAGCAATTTTCTTTTTTATAGAAAATGGAGCAAGTGTGTGGTTGGGAGGCGTGGCTGGTGGAGGCGAGGGACTGTTGCCCTGCGACCCTCACCACCTGGACCCTGATTATTATACACAAATATTTGTAAACTGAGAAAAGAAGAATGAAGAGGATGACGCTTGGGAATACGAAAGGTCGTCAATAGGAAAGAAATATCTAAATGACACTTATGATCTTTAATGAGAATAAATAGGCAACAGAGATAATGATCTATGAATAAGAATGTCTTACTACATGCATTCATATATACTAACATATCATAAGTGCAGTAATATATATAGTGCAATCATAAACATGCGAAGGGGATCAATGTGAATATTCAAACTGCGGAGGCATAAGTTTGCTGAGTATAGATGGTCAGTTGTATGGGAGAGTATTGATTGAGAGGGTGAAGGCATGTACAGAACATCAGACTGCGGAGGAACAGTGTGGTTTCAAAAGCGGTAGAGGATATTTTCTTTGAAGAATGTACGTTAGAAATACATAGAAAAACAGATGGATCTGTATGTGGCATTTATGGGTCTGGAGAAGACATATGATAGGGTTGATAAAGATGCTTTGTGGAAGGTCTTAATTATATGTGGTGGAGGAAGTAAGCTGCTAGAAGCTGCGGCAGGGGTGTGTGATGTCACTATGATTGTTTGATTTGTTTATGTATGAGGTAATGAGGGAGGTAAATGCAATTGTCTTGGAGAGAGGGACGAGTATGCAGTCTGATGGGGATGAGAGGGGCCTGGTAAGTGAGTCAGTTATTGTTCGCTTATGATACAATACTGGTGGTTGATGTGAGTGAGAAACTGCAGAAGTTTGTGACTGAACTTGGAACAGTGTACGGTAGGAGAAAGTTCAGGTTCAACTTAGTTGGAATGTAGGTTTGATGGAGAAAAATTGGATGAAGAGGAGTGTTTTAGATATCTGGGAGTGGACTTGGCAGCGAATGGAATCATGGAAGCGGAAGTGAGTCACAGGATGGGGAGGGGGCGAAGTATTTGGGACAATGAAGAATGTGTGGAAGGCGAGAATGTTATCTCGGAGAGCAAAAAATGGGTATGTTTGAAGGAATAGTGATTCCAACAATGTTATATGGTTGCAAGGCATGGGCTATAGATAAGGTTATGCGGAGGATATTCGGTGTGTTGGAAATGAAATGTTTGAGGACAATATGTGGTGTGAGATGGTTTGATCGAGTAAGTAATGAAAGGGTAAGAGAGATGTGTGGTAATAAAAAGAGTGTGGTTGAGAGAGCAGAAGAGGATGCAATGAAATGGTTTCAACGTATAGAGAGAACGAGTGAGGAAAGGTTGACAAAGAGGATATAAGTGTCAGTTGTGGAGGGACCAAGGGAAACCAGGAGACCAGATTGGAGATGGAAGAATGGAGTGAAAAAGATTTAGTAACGATTTGGGCCTAAACATGCTGGAGGGTGAAAGGAGTACACGGAATAGAGTTTATTAGAGCGATGTGGTATACTGGTGTCAACTTGCCGTTAGTGGACTGAACCGGGGCATGTGAAACGTCCCGGGAGAACCATGGAAAGGACTATGGAACAACCATATAATCATGTAGTACTGTTGGAACTACTCTTCCTTCTAACATACCCATTCTTGCTCTCCGAGATAACGTTCTTTCTTTCCCCACATTCTTCATCGCTCCCACAACCTTCGCCCCCTCCCCCACCCTATCACTCACTTCCACTTCCATGGTTGCATTCGCTGGTAAGACCACTCCCAGATATCTAAAACACTTCACCGACTCCAGTTTTCTCCATTCAAACTCACATCCTTACACACACACACACACACACACACACACACACACACACACACACACACACACACACACACACACACACACACACACACACACACACACCTTTTTCAGACATATATTGCCATGTTAGATGCATATACCTGAAAATGAGTACACTGATGGGGGACAGAAATTTTGCGATAACGTTGGCGTGTCATGAAACATATTTTCCTGTAATGAGACTGGAAGCCGAGTGTAGACCGTGGCTGATGGCTCGAGCCCTGGTGGGACTATCAGAGGTTTTCCCTCTGAACGTCCGCCAGACATTTTATTTCAGATGATGATAAAAGCGGCAGGTTGTGTCCTCAGTGTGTCCAGATGTTCCAAAATGTTTTCCAGTCAAGGATTTTTATGCATCATGAGCTGGTGATGGTTGACCCTTCCTGTGGACACCTTCACTTGTGGTGGACGTGTCCTTGTCACACAGTGTGTCCTACACAGTAAGGTGTCCTTGTCACACCACCTGCTCCATCAGTGTGTCCTACACAGTAAGGTGTCCTTGTCACACTACCTGGTCCATCATTGTGTCCTACACAGTAAGGTGTCCTTGTCACACTACCTGCTCCACTAGTGTGTCCTACACAGTAAGGTGTCCTTGTCACACTACCTGGTCCATCAGTGTGTCCTACACAGTAAGGTGTCCTTGTCACACTACCTGCTTCACTAGTGTGCCCTACACACTAAGGTTGCCTTATGATATTACCGTAACCAGTGTGGACTGACTTACGAGTCGTCATGTGTATAGTAGATATATCCTCTACCACTGACGATCATCACCACTGATACAACGACGTGATCAAGACCCGGATGTTACGGAATGGGACGGTGAGGATGAGGATACGAACAGTGTGTAGACCCGGCGGTGTGTATACACGTCGGAGGCAAACGAGAGAGAGAGAGAGAGAGAGAGAGAGAGAGAGAGAGAGAGAGAGAGAGAGAGAGAGAGAGAGAGAGAGAGAGAGAGAGAGAGAGAGAGTGGAAACACGAGGCCGCAGCAGAATCTGCCACCTCTACCATCTCCAGCAGAACTGGTCATGGACAAGTAGCAGTGATGACCTAACTCCCTAGTTGCCGACCCTGGGCTAATCAAGGTAATCCCAGGGTGATTACAGGTCGGCTCAATACGGGAATTAGAAGCTTAATTACGGCCACAGTGTCGAGTTGTGGACTGAATAGCAATGACGTGTGTCAAATGGCATCAGATACGGCGAGGCGGGCAAGGCTGGATCCTACTGAAATCCTGGATCGATGATGGAGACTACTCCATGACGACTTGAACTGTATTACAAGAGGAAATGAATTGTGAACATTTATACTGTGACACTTAGAGAATATAGTCAAGAAAATATGTCTAAGATATGAAAATCAGCTTACAACACAAATGTAAACAAAGTTGTATGTGTCCTAGTGACATGTAAACACACAAGCATATATTTCTTATTCCTTCTAGTCCTCCTCCCCAGTTATGTAGCTGTAAGTTCGAGGCAACAAAGCTAATATTAAGCCTTAGTTTACATGGATATAAACTTATCAATATGCATGATAAGACATATAGATATTAGCAAGTATAAGCCTGATAGATACGAAATTTCGGTATCCAAATGTAGACATTTTTTGTATCTTCCAAAATGGTTTACCTTTAGATATCACATTTACCATTAGTGAAGTTCTGTAGCTCAAGTTAAATGACTTGACGAAGCTCAGGATAACTTTGAAGAGATTGCATCATGAAAGCAGCTTCAAGCACTATTGAAACTAAGAATTACTTCGATTTCGCTTACATCTAGAGCGACGCTACTCATACATCTTACAAACATTCTGATATAACTTAAAGATTATTGAAAATAATTAAGAATAACAACCAGGAAGTTGTCCTTCTCCATTCAAAAGCGTTTTAGAAAATCTAACAAAGTTGATCAATATAAAGGGAAAACAATGGAAAATTATGTAATCTCTGTTATTTTCAGTCATGGAGACCATCTTAAAGAAAATAAAAGCAATATAAGCAAGAAAATAGTCACGTGAGGCAACTGAGAAAAGCGTAAGGGGACTGGAAGAAAACACTCGATAATAAGAGTAAAGAGAATTTGTTTGTTTACATATAACACATTTCTTTCACTTCCCCTGGAGGTATTTCAAACACCTAGAGAGCTGTGTGTCCGTCGTATTGTTCTTCAGAGCCATTAAGGAGGTCCTGTGGTACTGCGTCTATGAGAGAGAGAGAGAGAGAGAGAGAGAGAGAGAGAGAGAGAGAGAGAGAGAGAGAGAGAGAGAGAGAGAGAGAGAGAGAGAGAAGGGTTGTATAATCTTTAGTTTCATATAAGATTAGAAATTCGCTAACAGATTCAGCATCATAGAAGACCAAAAAAGATGGATCAGCACTAAAGTGGTTGGGTCTGTGTGAGGCTCCAGATGTTTGTAACGTCTTAATGAAAAGCTGACTCTGTATTACTGGTGACTGTGTCGTGTGTGCATGTGTGTGTATATGTAGGGGGTAGCGTGTGTGTGTGTGTGTGTGTGTGTGTGTGTGTGTGTGTGTGTGTGGAGATGGACGAACAGACAGACAGACAGACAGACAGACAAACAGACAGACAGAAGGAGAAAGAGTCAGGGAAAAGTATTGTTGATAAAGAAAAATACGGTTTGATTCAGACTTTGGTCAAGAAATGGCAAAATGATTGTCATTTCCCGAGTCATGAGAGAGCGCCGTCAGTCGACCCATCAGCAGGACTCGGGCGGGACCTGGACAGCGCCACACACCCGTGCTGGCTGAGCTGTTCCTGGCCTGAGTTGCTCGACCGCCGCCCCAAGGTTGTCTGAGTGTTAATGTACAGTGAGATGATGAGGAATTACTGCTGCTGTGTTATCTATGTATCCTATCTGGCTGTCCGGTTGTGTATGTAATTATATATTTGTACTGTTCGTGGAGGAAGTTCTACATTCATGGGACTTCATATCTTGAACTTTATCATACAACGTTTTAAACTTCTATATGCTGTCAACATTTACACACTCACTGTACAGTTTATTCCATTCCAACATCTTTATGGTGGAATTGTTTTTGCTTCTATATCTTTTCTAACAAGTTTCATGTTATGGCCTCGGGTTTTTCTATCCTTGTATGTTTGGAGGAACTAATCAATATCTACATCAAGATGATTATAAAACTTAAGCTATAATAATGTTATCCCAGACTCTTTTCTCTTCCATAATTGCCAGGTTTAAGGCCTTAAGCCTCTTCCTGTGATCTACTTCATTACAAACATTCTTTATGCATCTTTCAGGTCGTTGTCCAAACATGAGAGGCGTATTTTAGTTTTGGACTAATACGGGATTTGAACAGCTTCCTCAACATTTCCTAATCCATATACTTGAGAAGTGTTCCAATATTTCCCAGTCCACACTTCGTCTTCATTACCATTTTCTTTGGGTGGGACTCTGGCGACAGGCTGGGGGTAATGTCTACTGCCAAGTCCATCTCTTAGCTTCCCTGAGCAGCTCCAGCCCACGTGTTCCTCATGATAAACGTATACAATATTGTCTTCAATATTACACGGCTGGAGCCAGACAGATCCTGTCTTCTCTTGAAGAATTACGGGACGACGGAGAATGAATGGCATCAAGAACTGGTTATTCCGGCCATAAAACGAGGTCGAGGAGGTTTACATGGGAGGAAGCGATAAACCTCCAGCTGCGGTCGACACTCAAGCCAGATTTAATGTATGTAGGAACATTTTATGGACGCTGTATTGTTAACGTGACGAAGGTGCCCCTTAAACTCCCTGTGTGTGTGTGTGTGTGTGTGTGTGTGTGTGTGTGTGTGTGTGTGCTCATCTCACTCTCTTGCTCTCGTCATTTCAATCTATATCTTTCTCAACATATGATATTCCTTCTAGCTCACACGTTTACTTGTTAAGCGGGTGTTGTAGGTTGGGTTATTGGAGTGGTATAACTGAGGGGAACATGAAAAACACATCTAACAACAACAACAACACAACAACAACAACAACAGTACTTTAATGGATGGATATGTAAGATGACGTAACGAGGGGGACTACTGGAGGTGGAGGTTTCTGGTGTGAAGGTGAAGAGTCCAGGCCACAAGGAGGACTGCTACCAACGAAGACAACATTACAGTGGCCTCTCTGAGCCAGCGTCCTGGTAGCAGACGTCAAGGCGCTAGTAAGCTGGTGTGTCTAAAGGTCAGGTTACAGCTTGGCTGACTTCCTTCTGCGATGCTCGGGTGTATAAGAGGTGGTGAGGTCAGGTCTGAGAGGGGTAGGCTATTCCAAAAGGGAATTAGAGACGTCAAAAGCCGAATGTCACAAGCCCTCACTTCTCTCTCTCTCTCTCTCTCTCTCTCTCTCTCTCTCTCTCTCTCTCTCTCTCTCTCTCTCTCTCTCTCTCTCTCTCTCTCTCTCTCTCTCTCTCTCTCTCTCTCTCTCTCTCTCTCTCTCCATCAGCAGTCAGTCTGATCTCGTAAAGCGGCAAAGCAATTACTGTCTTATCCTCAGAGAAGCAGGAGCAGCCAGCCGACCGTGCCACCAGGAGAGTGACTCTATCCACAAGTAGGAGACGTAAGTGGTACTGGCCCACTTAAGTCTCCTCGTAAAGCTTCCTAATTAATAGGTCACTTTAGAGGTTAAGCTTGGACTGTTGTGGTTACACACGGGGAGTTTTATGTTCCTTTTTGGAGGAAAAACACTACCAATACTTGAGACGACCTAAACTGGAGTGGTTCTCCCTGAGGCCCTCTCAGAGGCAGCGTGGGAGCAGGTGAGGAGGTCCTGAGCGCCACATGATTTCTGCTAATGTCTACCTTTAATGTGCAAGTGAGGAGGTCCTGGGTAACACATGCTTACCACTAATGCCTCCATCTGACAGCCAGGTAAATGATCCTTATTTTTCACAAGATGATGTGTCAGTGAGGTAATGCTTTACGGCAGTTGGTCTGCCCATCTTCAGCAAAGACGTCCTGGATCATTTTATGTCTTCTGTGATACAAGAAGTTTAGAGATGATCCAAGATATGTGCTAATGTTTTGTTTATTCATATATTACATATCCTATAGCGTTAATTGATGACATAAGATTAAATGATGGTAATTAAGGGTTATTAGCAGGTGTGGGAGGGGGGGGGGGGGGCAGGTAGATATCTTGCTGGTAAAATTAACGTCACAGACGAAGTCTTCCATCTGTCCGGTATAACCTTATATGGCGCACTATCTGACTCATGCCTGAGAATGCTTTCTCATTGTTTTATTTACCTGTTACTGTAGGTCAACTGTTATATAAACCAGTTTATCAAGTATTCCACTGTAGTTGTCCACAATATCTGGGTATATACCCTACTGTGTCCATTTCTACGACCATCCCCGCTCTCCTCACCTCCATGCTTCACTTCACCTGATTAAATTGTATCTAAATTCTTGCATTTCATCTTTGGGACAATTTTCCTTTTACTCTCCTCCATATGTAGCAGCATCAAGGATGCCATATCTAACGTAACACTTTACAAGTCTGTATCTCCTCCCAGCTGTTGTCCTGTCACGATTGTGTTGTGATCATTTTCCTTGTGGGTTTTCACTGACCCATGTTGTGGGGGCAGTGAAAACTCACATGGGAAATGATCACAACACAATCCTGACAGGACAACAGCTGAGAGGAGATACAGATTTGTAAAGTGTATACATACACACACACACGCACACACAAACATATATATATATATATATATATATATATATATATATATATATATATATATATATATATATATATATTTTTTTTTTTTTTTCAAACTATTCGCCATTTCCCGCGTTAGCGAGGTAGCGTTAAGAACAGAGGACTGGGCCTTTTTTGGAATATCCTCACCTGGCCCCCTCTGTTCCTTCTTTTGGAAAATTAAAAAAAAAAAAAAAAAAAAACGAGAGGGGAGGATTTCCAGCCCCCCGCTCCCTCCCCTTTTAGTCGCCTTCTACGACACGCAGGGAATACGTGGGAAGTATTCTTAATCCCCTATCCCCAGGGATAATATATATATATATATATATATATATATATATATATATATATATATATATATATATATATATATATATATATATATATATATATTATTTTGCTTTGTCGCTGTCTCCCGCGTTAGCGAGGTAGCGCAAGGAAACAGACGAAAGAATGGCCAACCCGCCCACATACACATGTATATACATACACGTCCACACACGCAAATATACATACCTATACATCTCAATGTACACATATATATATATATATACACACACAGACATATACATATATACACATGTACATAATTCATACTGTCTACCTTTATTTGTTCCCATCGCCACCTCGCCAAACATGGAATAACAACCCCCTCCCCCCTCATGTGTGCGAGGTAGCGCTAGGAAAAGACACCAAAGGCCCCATTCGTTCACACTCAGTCTCTAGCTGTCATGTAATAATGCACCGAAACCACAGCTCCCTTTCCACATCCAGGCCCCACACACTTTCCATGGTTTACCCCAGACGCTTCACATGCCCTGGTCAATCCATTAACAGCACGTCGACATATATATATATATATATATATATATATATATATATATATATATATATATATATATATATATATGTATATATATATATATATATATATATATATATATATATATATATATATATATATATATATATATATATATATATATATATATATATATATATATATATATATATATATACATATATATATATATATATATATATATATATATATATATATATATATATATATATATATATATATATATATATATATATATATATATATATATATATATATATATATATATATATATATATATATATATAAGATTGACCAAGAGGATATATGTTTCAGAGGTGGAGGGAACGAGGAGAAGTGGGAGACCAAATTGGAGGTGGAAAGATGGAGTGAAAAAGATTTTGAATGATCGGAGCCTGAATATACGGAGGGTGAAAGGCGTGCAAGGAATAGAGTGAATTGGAACGATGTGGTATACCGGGGTCGACGTGCCGTCAATGGATTGAACCAGGGCATGTGAAGCGTCTGGAGCAAACCATGGAAAGTTTTGTGGGGCCTGGATGCAGAAAGGGAGCTGTGGTTTCGGTGCGTTATACATGACAGCTAGAAACTGAGTTTGAACGAATGTGGCCTTTCTTGTTTTTTCCTAGCGCTACCTCACGCACATGCGGGGTGAGGGGGCTGTTTTTTCATTTGTGGCGGGGTGGCGATGGGAATAAATAAGGGCAGACAGTATGAATTATGTACATGTGTATATATGTATATGTCTGTTTGTGTATATATATGTATACGTTGATATGTATAGGTATGTATATTTGCGTGTGTGGACGTGTATGTATATACATGTGTATGTGGGTGGGTCGGGCCATTCTTTCGTCTGTTTCCTTGCGCTACCTCGCTAACGCGGGAGACAGCGACAAACCAAAATAAATAAATAATATGAATATATATACATATATATATATATATACACGAGAGGTTGAACAGCTGGGTTTACTGTGGACCGACTGCCGTAACCATTATTTGCACCTCCTCAGTCATGTGTATGCTTTCTAACTTTATCACATTAATCTGTGAGATTCTGATATCTCCCACTATCATAACCAGCCTTGAAATGACGCAATGGTCTGTTGCTGTTTGAATTCCTTTGTATTCCTTTGGGACCAGGATTCGAACCTATGCGCTCGATCTCGGGCGACCCATGAATGCGTCAGGGTCAGTAACGTTAACCGGTACACCAGGAAGGACCTTGAAGGGTCTTGTGGTATAGCTGAATTATCTGAGTTGTGGCATTTGACGTTTTGTTTAAGTATATCTTTCAATATTTTTTCACTTCTTTCATACACAGGATTCATATGGCGTTTGTAGCATATGTTTGAAATTTTCTTTCGTTAGCTTATTTCTTTTTGCCTGGTGGTCTTAGGTAGATAGATATGAATACAGTAACTTTACGTCTAGTGAATGTTATATTCCATGTTGCTAAGCACATACAGATTTCGTCCGAGTTAGTATATCAAAGTCCTCTCGCGGTGCTTCCTAGGAATTTCTGTCTTTGGCTCACATATACCGGACTAAAGTGCAGTATTGGATCTCATACGTGAAAGGCCACTTTCCCCGGCAAAGCCTCCAAGCTCACGATCAGAAGACATGTATTTACCAGTAAACATATTTACATTTTCAGGTCGAGTTGTCCAACAACAAGGTTTATGTATTCACCTGCCATATGTACACACATTAGCCCGTCAGTTTAGTTTATATCGAATATAATAGAATGTTTTGGTTCTTGTGAATTTCTGTAAAGTAATGAAGGGATGATTATAAATCTGTATATTAGCGAGAATGTGATTAACGAGGAATTTGATGGGGAAGCTTATAGTATGTCCCTGGCTGAACCTGTAATGACAGGTGGCTGGTCCAGCACTGGATAAGGCGGCGTGAGGAGTGAGTGTGGAGGTTATGAGGGTTCAGTGAGGCTGGTGAAGAGTGAGGAAAACGATGAATGAGGAACAAGTGATAATACGATTATAATGGTACGTTGTAACGGAAGAAAATCGTGTGAACAGAAGTTATCAAACGGTAAATAACAGGACGTTATGAGGAGGAAACAGTAATGACTTGTGGAACATTACGGTGGTGACCCCACCAGCTGGCGTCACGTGTCCAACGTAGAGCTGCAGGTGCCCCTCACTGTGCTCTCTCTCTCTCTCTCTCTCTCTCTCTCTCTCTCTCTCTCTCTCTCTCTCTCTCTCTCTCTCTGTATGGCCGTATGACCCACAGTGGTATGCCTGCCCTTCCTAAGCCAGTCAGGAGCGTCGTTACCCAGGTCTGTACAGCAGCGTCCACCATCACGGGCCGCCCCTCCCACCAGTGTTATGGTCCCTGGGTTTAATATATGAACAATGACGCGTTTCACTTGCCAGAATTATTGACGCTGTATTATTCCCGGATTGGGTCGACAGCAGGAATATAACGTAATCTCTTCATAATTTAGACAATATATTGGTACTTGGTCCTCCGACATACGGGTGGGCTGGCCAGGGTGTAGTTTACTATGGTCATTTTGGGGTTAGATTCTGAGGCGCATGGCAGCGATGTAGGTGTAACGAACTGCTGCCGATGGCCAGGTGAAAGTGGGTTGTAAAGATAACATTATCAGCAACAGACCCAGACTTGGTGAGGATGTCCCGATGTCTGAACTGGTCTTGGCTTCACACAGCCGTCTGTACGTCTGTATGAACCGAAGGTACGAAAGCTGGTGAACACCTGGGAAATGAATATACTGGTATGACTCATGGTATGACTCCTGGCTTAATGACCTCTGGCTGTTGACACATATCACGACCAACAAAACACATACAAATGTATTGTTTGATCACCACTATGTGGTCCAGGTTTAGAACCCTTATGTTGTGTCACGGACTCCCGGATCTCTGCCTCATTACCACAACGACACCAGCAAGTTGAAACTATATCTAAATTTACTTATGAAATCCGTCTTGTATCAGCTTAGATCTGTATCATGTGTCCTTTGATTAACAATGACTGACTATGAAACTTATCTTTCATGTTTTTTCGTCGTCACGTGTTTTGCAAGAGCGATTTCTTGTGCATCGACGTAGAGCAATACAAGACATTCAATTAGCAGTTCCAAGAGCCGTTGTCATTATCTACTTTATATGCAGTCTTTTATTATGCTCTCAATCTGGGATGTGTCTCTAAATTCTCTGATATAAAGAATTACATACATAAGGTACATAAGGAAGAACTTATGAAGATGTGTCCGTCAGAAGAGACATCATTGTAAGATCATATACCTTAAAGATGTGTTGATCCTGTATCATGATGGTACAGTCTTTGATCACGACGGTACTTGTCCTGGGGTATAACTGTATTTGGCCCATGTCTTGACCCTCTAGGCTCAGACCTGAAGTTGCACCATTATACCCAGGGGAATTAGTATGTTTCCCAGGGGGTTATGACGGTATGACCAGGCACGAGGGTAACATTATATATTTACAAGAGTAAAGTGAAATTAACATAATCCCTGACAACCCATCCAGAGGTTCAGAAGGCATATAAATGGAAAGGTTTTTGTAAACGTGGATTCAATCAGTATTTGATTCTCTGCACTAAGTCAAATTTATGGATACACGAGACTGTTTGGGTCAGGATTTACCACCAGGTGTTTCACACCAGGTGAATGGGAATATGGTTGAACGGAGGGCGTGCCATACACACAGCACCACGACCGTATTTCGTGATTTTATATACAGTCATAATTCATGACTGGACACCATTGCTGAGGCTGAAGCGTACCTCACGGTACGGACGGGAGGCTCGGCTACACTGACTCAAGAACCATGTACATTATGGCTCAAGTGGAGGTGTACATTATGGCTCAAGTGGAGGTGTACATTATGGCTTAAGTGCATGTGTACATCATGGTTCAAGTGGGGTTGTACATCTGGCTCAAATGGAGGTGTACATTATGGCTCAGGTGGAGGTGTGCAATATGGCTCAGGCGGAGATGACTCAGTTGAACATTATGAGTCATGGAGGAAATACATCATTGGTCATCCAGGCGTAGTACATCATGGGACCATATGGGGTGTAAATCATGGGGGTGGTATGTCATGGCTGGAGGCTGGGGGAGACGACCTCGTCCCTCCAGGAATCATCTTTCGTTTACACTTGGCATAAAGGCATTACTGGACTGATCTCCCGTATACCCTGTACACTTGTACACTTTTGAAGATCATTAGGAGAGAGAGAGAGAGAGAGAGAGAGAGAGAGAGAGAGAGAGAGAGAGAGAGAGAGAGAGAGAGAGAGAGAGAGAGAGAGAGAGAGAGAGAGAGAGAGAGAGAGAGAGAGAGAGAGAGAGAGAGAGACCATAGTTTGAGCACGACATCCATTATGTTGTGTCAGGGTGGAGCATTTCATAGGCAGAATTTGGCAAAATTTATTTCATGCTTACGACTTTTACTTTTGCACGTTTTGTGAGGTGGGAAGTGTATTTTGTGGCTCACATGGATTCATATGTGTGCTTTATGAACAGCTCATCTCATGACAAGAGAAAGATAATCACTTTTAATTCCTTTACTGTCGGTTGATTAGTAAAGTGTTTTTAATCTTTTAAGTACTTTTGATATAAGCAAAAAAGATGAGTCCAAGAAGTGCATAAAGTCTTTGCAAACGTTACGCGATAATATTCCTTACGTCAGGTGATGAGATGTTCAGTATTTAGAAGGCTATGGTTTCGGTGCATCATACATGACAGCTAGAGAGTGGATGAGGACATAACCTATAACCAGAGTTAGTAGGGTATTACTAATACGAGGCTGTCTCGCCCACTCATACACGAGGCCGTCCCTTGAGAAGGAGGCCACTGCTAGCAAATATCCTTCCAAAAATATATCTAAAACACCTTCGGTTCAATATCTTTCATGTGTCACCAGGAGAATCAAGACTCTCGCCTGTCATTATGTATAAATGTCTGACAGTTTGAGAACACCCAGTCACATGCGAACTCATCCTGAAGTAACGTGGAGTCACGAACGTTTGCTCGAGACACTCCAGCAGTTTGATCTGGTCACCTTTGCATGAAGGAGCAGGAAAACATAATGATACAACTGCCTGTATTTCGATCATATAATGAGAATATCTATATTCTTGCTGACCTAAGAGACTACAGTTTGATAGTATATGTTTGACTGTCATATGTATGACACACCTAAACTGTATTGAGGGAATACATAGAAATCTTAGAATGTGTTTAATCTGAGTGTCCTTGTGCTTGAATATTGCTGATGTGAGTGACGAAAGACCGGGAATGGTCCTCACATAATGATACAACTAACTATATTTCGATCATATAATGAGACTATGTCTTGCTGACATATAATGAGAATTTAGTCTTGCTGACTAAATAGATGACAGTCTGACAGTAAATGCTTGACTGTCATGTGTATGACACACCTGAGTAAAACTGTATTGAGGGAATACATAGAAATCTGAGAATGTGTTTAATCTGAGTGTCCTTGTGCTTAGATTTTGCTGATGTGAGTGACGAAAAATCAAGAATGGTTCTCACTGAGAAGGTTAGAAGGTAAAGTATCAGTGTGGCTGGAGCATCATGATGACCTTGAGAGGTTCTCCCAGTTTACTGTGGTGAGTTTGAAGAGGTTTCCCCAGGTGGAGGGGAGTCAGCTGGAGGAGGAGGAGAAGCTCCTGGGAAATATATAAACACTGAGAGGTTTACGGATATCTTTAAATGCTGTGAACATTGAAATGTCAATTTTCTGGCTGTATAAATATGCCAGGTTCATAAAGGTTATGTTCCTGGAATGGATGAAGACAGAAGTACACTTGAGTATTTACCTTTCAAACGCAATTTGCCAGATGGAAGAAAACTCGAGAAATGAAAGAAAAATATATGTATGATTAAGGTATAATGAAGACCCCACTGAATACACCATGTTACAACGTTCTGGCTTATGTTCTCCTCCCCCGCCTCGCTATGTATTACTGTGGAGGGGTAGGACGGGAACGAGGGAAGTGGAAGAGGAAGAACGAGACAAATGGGAGAGGAGCAGGAAGAGGAAGGACGGAAAAAGTCGAGAGGGGAGAGGAAAGGGAAAAGTAAGAGTGGAGAGAAGTGAATGTGGTAAGTGATGTAAGATGCTGGCGACTCTGGAAATTTTCAGTGGTGTTAATTCTCTCTTTTCCCCTGACCTTTATTCAAGACACAACTTTACCTTCATATCTCTCACAGACCCACCTGTATCCTCCCTTAGTGGCCCACGTTAACTAACAAAGACCCACCTGTACTCTCTCCTCACACATGGAACACCTACTCCTAAAACTCTCCCCAAGTTACCATATCTCGTTACTGACACACCTGGCCTCTCACCACTACCTCTCCCTCTCCTTAGCCTCTCACTACTCACTCCAACCCGCCTGGCTTCTCATCACTACTTCTCCCAACTCCCTGGCCTCTCACCACTACCTCTCCCATCTCCCTGGCTTATCACTACCCACCTCGCCCTACCTAGGCCAGAGTTCTACCTCGTCTTTCATTCACTTGGCTGATGGATAAGAGGGGTTCGCCAGGCTGCTGCCTTCCCTGTTAAACCAAACCTTCCCAAACCTTCCTCCAGCTCTTCCATGGAACGTTTTTCTTCTATCTCTTATATACATTGTTGTCTGTAGGAGGGAGGGAATGTAATATATCGTCTTTGTGGTCGTACAGTTTTTAATCCTGTGGACTAACTCCTTTGAAGGAAAGTTTTGCTGGCCAATTTTTAGCAGTGTCTTCCTTTACAGCGCTTTAATTACCACCCGCTGGTTAGTTTCCTTTTTATTTCTCTTCAACTCAAAGTTGAGAGAAAAAATCGCTTAAGCTTTGAATCACGGAAACATTTACTTCAGAAAGGAAAACGCAGTGGGCCGTTTTCTCTACGTTACGTGTATTTCACTTCAGAAAATTTATTTCCTTCTCCAAAAATCCAATTTCCTCTCATTCAAAACTACTCTCAGCTAAAACCAGTCGTATCCTTGTGTAGAAGTCTGATCATTTCCTCTACATCAAAGCTTTATCTGATAAGGTTTATAAATTCACACAAAAGCTTTTATCATTGTGGTCGTAATCATGTTTATCATCGTTATCATCACTTTGATGATTATCATTATCAGTATCCTTAGTTATCCTTATCTTTCAGATTGTCATTATCTTTATGAACATAATTCACACTGTTACTGATGCAGTTTGTGACTAGAGATAAGGGAAAATGAGCTGGGTGGGAAGAGGGTGGTGATGATGAGTAAGTTTAGAGAAGAGGCTCGTGTGCATAGATACCAAGAGAGACTGGAGGAAGAAACGCACAAGGTGAGAGTAAACGAAATTAAGGGAGTGAGCGAGGAATGGAATGTATTACGGGAAGCTTTGCTGACTTGTTCAGGTGAAGTGTGTGTGATGCGGAAGGTGGGATATGAGTGTTCGAGAATACGTAGTGACTGGTGGGATGAGGAAGTCAAATTGATAGTGAAAGAGAGAGAGAGAGAGAGAGAGAGAGAGAGAGAGAGAGAGAGAGAGAGAGAGAGAGAGAGAGAGAGAGAGAGAGAGAGAGAGAGAGAGAGAGAGAGAGAGATGTATGATTGATGATGTACAAAAGAAAACAGCAAGAGGTCAAGAGAATGGTTCCAGCGGTTGTCAGAACGGGCAAGTAAGAGAATTTGGTGAGACAGTATTAGCTGTTCTCCTGGCCTGGCCCTCCACAGCTGTTCTCCTGGCCTCGCCCTCCACAGATGTTCTCCTGGCCTGGCCCTCCACAGCTGTTCTCCTGGCCTGCCCTCCACAGCTGTTCTCCTGGCTTAGCCCTCCACAGTTCTACTTCTGCCCTGCCCTCCCAAAATCTTTTACGTACTGACCTGACCCGCCATAAATGTTCTCCTGGCCTGCCCTCCAAAGATGGGGTACGTTCTGGCCTGACCTCTAGAGATGTGTTCCTGGCTTGTCCCTCTATAGCTGTTCTCCTGGCTTGACCCTCCGGATATACTCTATATACTCTCGCCTCGCACTCTACAGGTGTTCAACTTCCCTGACCTTTACAGTTGTTTTCCTGGCCTGGCCCTCCAAAGATGTTCTCCTGGCCTGGCCCTCCACAGCTGTTCTCCTGGCCTGGCCCTCCACAGCTGTTCTCCTGGCCTGGCCCTCCACAGCTGTTCTCCTGGCCTGGCCCTCCACAGCTGTTCTCCTGGCCTGGCCCTCCACAGCTGTTCTCCTGGCCTGGCCCTCCACAGCTGTTCTCCTGGCCTGGCCCTCCACAGCTGTTCTCCTGGCCTGGCCCTCCACAGCTGTTCTCCTGGCTTAGCCCTCCACAGCTGTTCTCCTGGCCTGGCCCTCCACAGCTGTTCTCCTGGCTTAGCCCTCCACAGCTGTTCTCCTGGCTTAGCCCTCCACAGCTGTTCTCCTGGCTTAGCCCTCCACAGCTGTTCTCCTGGCCTGGCCCTCCACAGCTGTTCTCCTGGCCTGGCCCTCCACAGCTGTTCTCCTGGCCTGGCCCTCCACAGCTGTTCTCCTGGCCTGGCCCTCCACAGCTGTTCTCCTGGCCTGGCCCTCCACAGCTGTTCTCCTGGCCTGGCCCTCCACAGCTGTTCTCCTGGCCTGGCCCTCCACAGCTGTTCTCCTGGCTTAGCCCTCCACAGCTGTTCTCCTGGCCTGGCCCTCCACAGCTGTTCTCCTGGCCTGGCCCTCCACAGCTGTTCTCCTGGCCTGGCCCTCCACAGCTGTTCTCCTGGCCTGGCCCTCCACAGCTGTTCTCCTGGCCTGGCCCTCCACAGCTGTTCTCCTGGCCTGGCCCTCCACAGCTGTTCTCCTGGCCTGGCCCTCCACAGCTGTTCTCCTGGCCTGGCCCTCCACAGCTGTTCTCCTGGCCTGGCCCTCCACAGCTGTTCTCCTGGCTTAGCCCTCCACAGCTGTTCTCCTGGCCTGGCCCTCCACAGCTGTTCTCCTGGCCTGGCCCTCCACAGCTGTTCTCCTGGCCTGGCCCTCCACAGCTGTTCTCCTGGCCTGGCCCTCCACAGCTGTTCTCCTGGCCTGGCCCTCCACAGCTGTTCTCCTGGCCTGGCCCTCCACAGCTGTTCTCCTGGCCTGGCCCTCCACAGCTGTTCTCCTGGCCTGGCCCTCCACAGCTGTTCTCCTGGCCTGGCCCTCCACAGCTGTTCTCCTGGCCTGGCCCTCCACAGCTGTTCTCCTGGCCTGGCCCTCCACAGCTGTTCTCCTGGCCTGGCCCTCCACAGCTGTTCTCCTGGCCTGGCCCTCCACAGCTGTTCTCCTGGCCTGGCCCTCCACAGCTGTTCTCCTGGCTTAGCCCTCCACAGCTGTTCTCCTGGCCTGGCCCTCCACAGCTGTTCTCCTGGCCTGGCCCTCCACAGCTGTTCTCCTGGCCTGGCCCTCCACAGCTGTTCTCCTGGCCTGGCCCTCCACAGCTGTTCTCCTGGCCTGGCCCTCCACAGCTGTTCTCCTGGCCTGGCCCTCCACAGCTGTTCTCCTGGCCTGGCCCTCCACAGCTGTTCTCCTGGCCTGGCCCTCCACAGCTGTTCTCCTGGCCTGGCCCTCCACAGCTGTTCTCCTGGCCTGGCCCTCCACAGCTGTTCTCCTGGCCTGGCCCTCCACAGCTGTTCTCCTGGCCTGGCCCTCCACAGCTGTTCTCCTGGCCTGGCCCTCCACAGCTGTTCTCCTGGCCTGGCCCTCCACAGCTGTTCTCCTGGCCTGGCCCTCCACAGCTGTTCTCCTGGCCTGGCCCTCCACAGCTGTTCTCCTGGCCTGGCCCTCCACAGCTGTTCTCCTGGCCTGGCCCTCCACAGCTGTTCTCCTGGCCTGGCCCTCCACAGCTGTTCTCCTGGCCTGGCCCTCCACAGCTGTTCTCCTGGCTTAGCCCTCCACAGCTGTTCTCCTGGCCTGGCCCTCCACAGCTGTTCTCCTGGCCTGGCCCTCCACAGCTGTTCTCCTGGCCTGGCCCTCCACAGCTGTTCTCCTGGCCTGGCCCTCCACAGCTGTTCTCCTGGCCTGGCCCTCCACAGCTGTTCTCCTGGCTTAGCCCTCCACAGCTGTTCTCCTGGCCTGGCCCTCCACAGCTGTTCTCCTGGCCTGGCCCTCCACAGCTGTTCTCCTGGCCTGGCCCTCCACAGCTGTTCTCCTGGCCTGGCCCTCCACAGCTGTTCTCCTGGCCTGGCCCTCCACAGCTGTTCTCCTGGCCTGGCCCTCCACAGCTGTTCTCCTGGCCTGGCCCTCCACAGCTGTTCTCCTGGCCTGGCCCTCCACAGCTGTTCTCCTGGCCTGGCCCTCCACAGCTGTTCTCCTGGCCTGGCCCTCCACAGCTGTTCTCCTGGCCTGGCCCTCCACAGCTGTTCTCCTGGCCTGGCCCTCCACAGCTGTTCTCCTGGCCTGGCCCTCCACAGCTGTTCTCCTGGCCTGGCCCTCCACAGCTGTTCTCCTGGCCTGGCCCTCCACAGCTGTTCTCCTGGCCTGGCCCTCCACAGCTGTTCTCCTGGCCTGGCCCTCCACAGCTGTTCTCCTGGCCTGGCCCTCCACAGCTGTTCTCCTGGCCTGGCCCTCCACAGCTGTTCTCCTGGCTTAGCCCTCCACAGCTGTTCTCCTGGCCTGGCCCTCCACAGCTGTTCTCCTGGCCTGGCCCTCCACAGCTGTTCTCCTGGCCTGGCCCTCCACAGCTGTTCTCCTGGCCTGGCCCTCCACAGCTGTTCTCCTGGCCTGGCCCTCCACAGCTGTTCTCCTGGCCTGGCCCTCCACAGCTGTTCTCCTGGCCTGGCCCTCCACAGCTGTTCTCCTGGCCTGGCCCTCCACAGCTGTTCTCCTGGCCTGGCCCTCCACAGCTGTTCTCCTGGCCTGGCCCTCCACAGCTGTTCTCCTGGCCTGGCCCTCCACAGCTGTTCTCCTGGCCTGGCCCTCCACAGCTGTTCTCCTGGCCTGGCCCTCCACAGCTGTTCTCCTGGCCTGGCCCTCCACAGCTGTTCTCCTGGCCTGGCCCTCCACAGCTGTTCTCCTGGCTTAGCCCTCCACAGCTGTTCTCCTGGCTTAGCCCTCCACAGCTGTTCTCCTGGCCTGGCCCTCCACAGCTGTTCTCCTGGCCTGGCCCTCCACAGCTGTTCTCCTGGCCTGGCCCTCCACAGCTGTTCTCCTGGCCTGGCCCTCCACAGCTGTTCTCCTGGCCTGGCCCTCCACAGCTGTTCTCCTGGCCTGGCCCTCCACAGCTGTTCTCCTGGCCTGGCCCTCCACAGCTGTTCTCCTGGCCTGGCCCTCCACAGCTGTTCTCCTGGCCTGGCCCTCCACAGCTGTTCTCCTGGCCTGGCCCTCCACAGCTGTTCTCCTGGCCTGGCCCTCCACAGCTGTTCTCCTGGCCTGGCCCTCCACAGCTGTTCTCCTGGCCTGGCCCTCCACAGCTGTTCTCCTGGCCTGGCCCTCCACAGCTGTTCTCCTGGCCTGGCCCTCCACAGCTGTTCTCCTGGCCTGGCCCTCCACAGCTGTTCTCCTGGCCTGGCCCTCCACAGCTGTTCTCCTGGCCTGGCCCTCCACAGCTGTTCTCCTGGCCTGGCCCTCCACAGCTGTTCTCCTGGCCTGGCCCTCCACAGCTGTTCTCCTGGCCTGGCCCTCCACAGCTGTTCTCCTGGCCTGGCCCTCCACAGCTGTTCTCCTGGCCTGGCCCTCCACAGCTGTTCTCCTGGCCTGGCCCTCCACAGCTGTTCTCCTGGCCTGGCCCTCCACAGCTGTTCTCCTGGCCTGGCCCTCCACAGCTGTTCTCCTGGCCTGGCCCTCCACAGCTGTTCTCCTGGCCTGGCCCTCCACAGCTGTTCTCCTGGCCTGGCCCTCCACAGCTGTTCTCCTGGCCTGGCCCTCCACAGCTGTTCTCCTGGCCTGGCCCTCCACAGCTGTTCTCCTGGCCTGGCCCTCCACAGCTGTTCTCCTGGCCTGGCCCTCCACAGCTGTTCTCCTGGCCTGGCCCTCCACAGCTGTTCTCCTGGCCTGGCCCTCCACAGCTGTTCTCCTGGCCTGGCCCTCCACAGCTGTTCTCCTGGCCTGGCCCTCCACAGCTGTTCTCCTGGCCTGGCCCTCCACAGCTGTTCTCCTGGCCTGGCCCTCCACAGCTGTTCTCCTGGCCTGGCCCTCCACAGCTGTTCTCCTGGCCTGGCCCTCCACAGCTGTTCTCCTGGCTTAGCCCTCCACAGCTGTTCTCCTGGCCTGGCCCTCCACAGCTGTTCTCCTGGCCTGGCCCTCCACAGCTGTTCTCCTGGCCTGGCCCTCCACAGCTGTTCTCCTGGCCTGGCCCTCCACAGCTGTTCTCCTGGCCTGGCCCTCCACAGCTGTTCTCCTGGCCTGGCCCTCCACAGCTGTTCTCCTGGCCTGGCCCTCCACAGCTGTTCTCCTGGCCTGGCCCTCCACAGCTGTTCTCCTGGCCTGGCCCTCCACAGCTGTTCTCCTGGCCTGGCCCTCCACAGCTGTTCTCCTGGCCTGGCCCTCCACAGCTGTTCTCCTGGCCTGGCCCTCCACAGCTGTTCTCCTGGCCTGGCCCTCCACAGCTGTTCTCCTGGCCTGGCCCTCCACAGCTGTTCTCCTGGCCTGGCCCTCCACAGCTGTTCTCCTGGCCTGGCCCTCCACAGCTGTTCTCCTGGCCTGGCCCTCCACAGCTGTTCTCCTGGCCTGGCCCTCCACAGCTGTTCTCCTGGCCTGGCCCTCCACAGCTGTTCTCCTGGCCTGGCCCTCCACAGCTGTTCTCCTGGCCTGGCCCTCCACAGCTGTTCTCCTGGCCTGGCCCTCCACAGCTGTTCTCCTGGCTTAGCCCTCCACAGCTGTTCTCCTGGCTTAGCCCTCCACAGCTGTTCTCCTGGCCTGGCCCTCCACAGCTGTTCTCCTGGCTTAGCCCTCCACAGCTGTTCTCCTGGCCTGGCCCTCCACAGCTGTTCTCCTGGCCTGGCCCTCCACAGCTGTTCTCCTGGCCTGGCCCTCCACAGCTGTTCTCCTGGCCTGGCCCTCCACAGCTGTTCTCCTGGCCTGGCCCTCCACAGCTGTTCTCCTGGCCTGGCCCTCCACAGCTGTTCTCCTGGCCTGGCCCTCCACAGCTGTTCTCCTGGCCTGGCCCTCCACAGCTGTTCTCCTGGCCTGGCCCTCCACAGCTGTTCTCCTGGCCTGGCCCTCCACAGCTGTTCTCCTGGCCTGGCCCTCCACAGCTGTTCTCCTGGCCTGGCCCTCCACAGCTGTTCTCCTGGCCTGGCCCTCCACAGCTGTTCTCCTGGCCTGGCCCTCCACAGCTGTTCTCCTGGCTTAGCCCTCCACAGCTGTTCTCCTGGCTTAGCCCTCCACAGCTGTTCTCCTGGCCTGGCCCTCCACAGCTGTTCTCCTGGCCTGGCCCTCCACAGCTGTTCTCCTGGCCTGGCCCTCCACAGCTGTTCTCCTGGCCTGGCCCTCCACAGCTGTTCTCCTGGCCTGGCCCTCCACAGCTGTTCTCCTGGCCTGGCCCTCCACAGCTGTTCTCCTGGCCTGGCCCTCCACAGCTGTTCTCCTGGCCTGGCCCTCCACAGCTGTTCTCCTGGCCTGGCCCTCCACAGCTGTTCTCCTGGCCTGGCCCTCCACAGCTGTTCTCCTGGCCTGGCCCTCCACAGCTGTTCTCCTGGCTTAGCCCTCCACAGCTGTTCTCCTGGCCTGGCCCTCCACAGCTGTTCTCCTGGCCTGGCCCTCCACAGCTGTTCTCCTGGCCTGGCCCTCCACAGCTGTTCTCCTGGCCTGGCCCTCCACAGCTGTTCTCCTGGCCTGGCCCTCCACAGCTGTTCTCCTGGCCTGGCCCTCCACAGCTGTTCTCCTGGCTTAGCCCTCCACAGCTGTTCTCCTGGCCTGGCCCTCCACAGCTGTTCTCCTGGCCTGGCCCTCCACAGCTGTTCTCCTGGCCTGGCCCTCCACAGCTGTTCTCCTGGCCTGGCCCTCCACAGCTGTTCTCCTGGCCTGGCCCTCCACAGCTGTTCTCCTGGCCTGGCCCTCCACAGCTGTTCTCCTGGCCTGGCCCTCCACAGCTGTTCTCCTGGCCTGGCCCTCCACAGCTGTTCTCCTGGCCTGGCCCTCCACAGCTGTTCTCCTGGCTTAGCCCTCCACAGCTGTTCTCCTGGCCTGGCCCTCCACAGCTGTTCTCCTGGCCTGGCCCTCCACAGCTGTTCTCCTGGCCTGGCCCTCCACAGCTGTTCTCCTGGCCTGGCCCTCCACAGCTGTTCTCCTGGCCTGGCCCTCCACAGCTGTTCTCCTGGCCTGGCCCTCCACAGCTGTTCTCCTGGCCTGGCCCTCCACAGCTGTTCTCCTGGCCTGGCCCTCCACAGCTGTTCTCCTGGCCTGGCCCTCCACAGCTGTTCTCCTGGCTTAGCCCTCCACAGCTGTTCTCCTGGCCTGGCCCTCCACAGCTGTTCTCCTGGCCTGGCCCTCCACAGCTGTTCTCCTGGCCTGGCCCTCCACAGCTGTTCTCCTGGCCTGGCCCTCCACAGCTGTTCTCCTGGCCTGGCCCTCCACAGCTGTTCTCCTGGCCTGGCCCTCCACAGCTGTTCTCCTGGCCTGGCCCTCCACAGCTGTTCTCCTGGCCTGGCCCTCCACAGCTGTTCTCCTGGCCTGGCCCTCCACAGCTGTTCTCCTGGCCTGGCCCTCCACAGCTGTTCTCCTGGCCTGGCCCTCCACAGCTGTTCTCCTGGCCTGGCCCTCCACAGCTGTTCTCCTGGCCTGGCCCTCCACAGCTGTTCTCCTGGCCTGGCCCTCCACAGCTGTTCTCCTGGCCTGGCCCTCCACAGCTGTTCTCCTGGCCTGGCCCTCCACAGCTGTTCTCCTGGCCTGGCCCTCCACAGCTGTTCTCCTGGCCTGGCCCTCCACAGCTGTTCTCCTGGCCTGGCCCTCCACAGCTGTTCTCCTGGCCTGGCCCTCCACAGCTGTTCTCCTGGCCTGGCCCTCCACAGCTGTTCTCCTGGCCTGGCCCTCCACAGCTGTTCTCCTGGCCTGGCCCTCCACAGCTGTTCTCCTGGCCTGGCCCTCCACAGCTGTTCTCCTGGCCTGGCCCTCCACAGCTGTTCTCCTGGCCTGGCCCTCCACAGCTGTTCTCCTGGCCTGGCCCTCCACAGCTGTTCTCCTGGCCTGGCCCTCCACAGCTGTTCTCCTGGCCTGGCCCTCCACAGCTGTTCTCCTGGCCTGGCCCTCCACAGCTGTTCTCCTGGCCTGGCCCTCCACAGCTGTTCTCCTGGCCTGGCCCTCCACAGCTGTTCTCCTGGCCTGGCCCTCCACAGCTGTTCTCCTGGCTTAGCCCTCCACAGCTGTTCTCCTGGCCTGGCCCTCCACAGCTGTTCTCCTGGCCTGGCCCTCCACAGCTGTTCTCCTGGCCTGGCCCTCCACAGCTGTTCTCCTGGCCTGGCCCTCCACAGCTGTTCTCCTGGCCTGGCCCTCCACAGCTGTTCTCCTGGCCTGGCCCTCCACAGCTGTTCTCCTGGCCTGGCCCTCCACAGCTGTTCTCCTGGCCTGGCCCTCCACAGCTGTTCTCCTGGCTTAGCCCTCCACAGCTGTTCTCCTGGCCTGGCCCTCCACAGCTGTTCTCCTGGCCTGGCCCTCCACAGCTGTTCTCCTGGCCTGGCCCTCCACAGCTGTTCTCCTGGCCTGGCCCTCCACAGCTGTTCTCCTGGCCTGGCCCTCCACAGCTGTTCTCCTGGCTTAGCCCTCCACAGCTGTTCTCCTGGCCTGGCCCTCCACAGCTGTTCTCCTGGCCTGGCCCTCCACAGCTGTTCTCCTGGCCTGGCCCTCCACAGCTGTTCTCCTGGCCTGGCCCTCCACAGCTGTTCTCCTGGCCTGGCCCTCCACAGCTGTTCTCCTGGCCTGGCCCTCCACAGCTGTTCTCCTGGCCTGGCCCTCCACAGCTGTTCTCCTGGCCTGGCCCTCCACAGCTGTTCTCCTGGCCTGGCCCTCCACAGCTGTTCTCCTGGCCTAGCCCTCCACAGCTGTTCTCCTGGCCTGGCCCTCCACAGCTGTTCTCCTGGCCTGGCCCTCCACAGCTGTTCTCCTGGCCTGGCCCTCCACAGCTGTTCTCCTGGCTTAGCCCTCCACAGCTGTTCTCCTGGCCTGGCCCTCCACAGCTGTTCTCCTGGCCTGGCCCTCCACAGCTGTTCTCCTGGCCTGGCCCTCCACAGCTGTTCTCCTGGCTTAGCCCTCCACAGCTGTTCTCCTGGCCTGGCCCTCCACAGCTGTTCTCCTGGCCTGGCCCTCCACAGCTGTTCTCCTGGCCTGGCCCTCCACAGCTGTTCTCCTGGCCTGGCCCTCCACAGCTGTTCTCCTGGCCTGGCCCTCCACAGCTGTTCTCCTGGCCTGGCCCTCCACAGCTGTTCTCCTGGCCTGGCCCTCCACAGCTGTTCTCCTGGCCTGGCCCTCCACAGCTGTTCTCCTGGCCTGGCCCTCCACAGCTGTTCTCCTGGCCTGGCCCTCCACAGCTGTTCTCCTGGCCTGGCCCTCCACAGCTGTTCTCCTGGCCTGGCCCTCCACAGCTGTTCTCCTGGCCTGGCCCTCCACAGCTGTTCTCCTGGCCTGGCCCTCCACAGCTGTTCTCCTGGCCTGGCCCTCCACAGCTGTTCTCCTGGCCTGGCCCTCCACAGCTGTTCTCCTGGCCTGGCCCTCCACAGCTGTTCTCCTGGCCTGGCCCTCCACAGCTGTTCTCCTGGCCTGGCCCTCCACAGCTGTTCTCCTGGCCTGGCCCTCCACAGCTGTTCTCCTGGCCTGGCCCTCCACAGCTGTTCTCCTGGCCTGGCCCTCCACAGCTGTTCTCCTGGCCTGGCCCTCCACAGCTGTTCTCCTGGCCTGGCCCTCCACAGCTGTTCTCCTGGCCTGGCCCTCCACAGCTGTTCTCCTGGCCTGGCCCTCCACAGCTGTTCTCCTGGCCTGGCCCTCCACAGCTGTTCTCCTGGCCTGGCCCTCCACAGCTGTTCTCCTGGCCTGGCCCTCCACAGCTGTTCTCCTGGCCTGGCCCTCCACAGCTGTTCTCCTGGCCTGGCCCTCCACAGCTGTTCTCCTGGCCTGGCCCTCCACAGCTGTTCTCCTGGCCTGGCCCTCCACAGCTGTTCTCCTGGCCTGGCCCTCCACAGCTGTTCTCCTGGCCTGGCCCTCCACAGCTGTTCTCCTGGCCTGGCCCTCCACAGCTGTTCTCCTGGCCTGGCCCTCCACAGCTGTTCTCCTGGCCTGGCCCTCCACAGCTGTTCTCCTGGCCTGGCCCTCCACAGCTGTTCTCCTGGCCTGGCCCTCCACAGCTGTTCTCCTGGCCTGGCCCTCCACAGCTGTTCTCCTGGCCTGGCCCTCCACAGCTGTTCTCCTGGCCTGGCCCTCCACAGCTGTTCTCCTGGCCTGGCCCTCCACAGCTGTTCTCCTGGCCTGGCCCTCCACAGCTGTTCTCCTGGCCTGGCCCTCCACAGCTGTTCTCCTGGCCTGGCCCTCCACAGCTGTTCTCCTGGCCTGGCCCTCCACAGCTGTTCTCCTGGCCTGGCCCTCCACAGCTGTTCTCCTGGCCTGGCCCTCCACAGCTGTTCTCCTGGCCTGGCCCTCCACAGCTGTTCTCCTGGCCTGGCCCTCCACAGCTGTTCTCCTGGCCTGGCCCTCCACAGCTGTTCTCCTGGCTTAGCCCTCCACAGCTGTTCTCCTGGCCTGGCCCTCCACAGCTGTTCTCCTGGCCTGGCCCTCCACAGCTGTTCTCCTGGCCTGGCCCTCCACAGCTGTTCTCCTGGCCTGGCCCTCCACAGCTGTTCTCCTGGCCTGGCCCTCCACAGCTGTTCTCCTGGCCTGGCCCTCCACAGCTGTTCTCCTGGCCTGGCCCTCCACAGCTGTTCTCCTGGCCTGGCCCTCCACAGCTGTTCTCCTGGCCTGGCCCTCCACAGCTGTTCTCCTGGCCTGGCCCTCCACAGCTGTTCTCCTGGCCTGGCCCTCCACAGCTGTTCTCCTGGCCTGGCCCTCCACAGCTGTTCTCCTGGCCTGGCCCTCCACAGCTGTTCTCCTGGCCTGGCCCTCCACAGCTGTTCTCCTGGCCTGGCCCTCCACAGCTGTTCTCCTGGCCTGGCCCTCCACAGCTGTTCTCCTGGCCTGGCCCTCCACAGCTGTTCTCCTGGCCTGGCCCTCCACAGCTGTTCTCCTGGCTTAGCCCTCCACAGCTGTTCTCCTGGCCTGGCCCTCCACAGCTGTTCTCCTGGCCTGGCCCTCCACAGCTGTTCTCCTGGCCTGGCCCTCCACAGCTGTTCTCCTGGCCTGGCCCTCCACAGCTGTTCTCCTGGCCTGGCCCTCCACAGCTGTTCTCCTGGCCTGGCCCTCCACAGCTGTTCTCCTGGCCTGGCCCTCCACAGCTGTTCTCCTGGCCTGGCCCTCCACAGCTGTTCTCCTGGCCTGGCCCTCCACAGCTGTTCTCCTGGCCTGGCCCTCCACAGCTGTTCTCCTGGCCTGGCCCTCCACAGCTGTTCTCCTGGCCTGGCCCTCCACAGCTGTTCTCCTGGCTTAGCCCTCCACAGCTGTTCTCCTGGCCTGGCCCTCCACAGCTGTTCTCCTGGCCTGGCCCTCCACAGCTGTTCTCCTGGCTTAGCCCTCCACAGCTGTTCTCCTGGCCTGGCCCTCCACAGCTGTTCTCCTGGCCTGGCCCTCCACAGCTGTTCTCCTGGCCTGGCCCTCCACAGCTGTTCTCCTGGCCTGGCCCTCCACAGCTGTTCTCCTGGCCTGGCCCTCCACAGCTGTTCTCCTGGCCTGGCCCTCCACAGCTGTTCTCCTGGCCTGGCCCTCCACAGCTGTTCTCCTGGCCTGGCCCTCCACAGCTGTTCTCCTGGCCTGGCCCTCCACAGCTGTTCTCCTGGCCTGGCCCTCCACAGCTGTTCTCCTGGCCTGGCCCTCCACAGCTGTTCTCCTGGCCTGGCCCTCCACAGCTGTTCTCCTGGCTTAGCCCTCCACAGCTGTTCTCCTGGCCTGGCCCTCCACAGCTGTTCTCCTGGCCTGGCCCTCCACAGCTGTTCTCCTGGCCTGGCCCTCCACAGCTGTTCTCCTGGCCTGGCCCTCCACAGCTGCGGAAGGTAAACTAGTGAAGCGAGTGTAAATACCAGTATGAGGAAGGTAAACCAGTGTAGCGAGAGTGTAAATACCAGTATGAGGAAGGTAAACCAGTGTAGCGAGAGTGTAAATACCAGTATGAGGAAGGTAAACCAGTGTAGCGAGAGTGTAAATACCAGTATGAGGAAGGTAAACCAGTGTAGCGAGTGTAAATACCAATATGAGAAAGGTAAACCTGTGTGGAGAGTGTAAATACCAGTATGAGGAAGGTAAACCAGTGTAGCGAGTGTAAATACCAGTATGAGGAAGGTAAACCAGTGTAGCGAGAGTATAAATACCAGTATGAGGAAGACAGATCAGTGTAACGAGGCCTCACAAGTCTTCCATGAGTACCAGTCGGTAGTGTTTGTGTGCGTGAAGAATGAGTGTGTGTGAGGTGAATGCTTCTTGCATGAGGAGGAACTGAGGTGTGAGTGAAGGAAAACTTTTGCAGAAAGAGAGAGAAAAAGAGCATATATATATCTTGCTTCTAGTAAATAATATAGAAATAGTTTTTGACACATGGAGGCATGTAGGTATATAGGTAGGAAGATAGGTAGGTAGGTAGGTAAATAGATAGGTAGGAGGTGGTAGAAAGGTAAGTACGGTGTACGTACGTACGCGGGTAAGTATGTAGGTAAGTACGTACTCTGTTTTTGCCTTTGTCATCTAAAACACACACACACACACACACACACACAACACACACACACACAGACACACACACACACACACACACACACACACACACACACACACACACACACACACACACACACACACTGGAAGGGGGTCTTTCAGATGGTTTTATTGTCTGACAGTCAAGAAAACTCTCCTTTCACAGAGTTTCTTTTTGTGTCATGAATTCAATCACCATTGAAGTTCTCTGTTCCTCTCATTCTCCCTGTGAGCGCTGTGCAGTTTCCACGCCCACCTTTGTAAGGCATCATTGCTCCGCCATCCACCACAGGAGGACTCCACACTCCCCACTTACAGTCTGAGGGCTCTGATAGTCCCACATACGGACTGCTTAGTCCATGTGCCTGACATAGGAGCTTTGAATAAGGATCCCTGACACCACCTACTATCGTTCTGTGATCTTTTTTGAGATCTTAGATGCCTCATATTCCCAGTCACTTATGCAGGAACTCCACCATTTCCTCAGTCTACTGTGGTTCCTATCGAAAAAATTCAACAAATTCCTCTATCCAAAGTCTCTACTCTGTTCAGTCTCCCCGTGTTTCCTCTGACCATGTGAGAGTCTGAGGATATTCACCTCAATATATGAGAGTTCTTTCTCTCAACATCTCACTTGAGAGCTTCAAGAGCGCTTCACTCGACAAATGAAAGTTTTGAAATACTTCCAGACACCAGCTGGATGTTTTTGTGTCACGACTTACCACTTGATGTGATGCTTCATCATCCAACTCACTACCTGAGGCTTCATTTAACTTATAAACATCATTTCCTGGCATGACAATTTTCCTGCTGCCAACGAGAGAGAGACATGTAATATACATATACATATATCGGAGGGAGAGAGAGAGAGAGAGAGAGAGAGAGAGAGAGAGAGAGAGAGAGAGAGAGAGAGAGAGAGAGAGAGAGAGAGAGAGAGAGAGAGAGAGAGAGAGAGAGAGAGATAACTACTGAAGAGTCAGTGAGAGTTAGGAAACTCAGAAATGTGTGAGAACACTTGACAGAGTCATAACCAAGATGTAGTCATCAGTGGGACGCCGCTGGGACGTGTAGGGACGCTGTCTGGAGGAGGCAGATCAGACGAGAGCCTTAATGTCCAGAGTTTGCTCCGTGGATCAGATAAACAAACTGTGTTTTATGGCTAGAGACTCAAGACAACGAAGGACAAAGGTGGACCGTCTTTGTCAGTCGTTTGATAAAATCCTTCACAGAGAGAAAGAAGCGGAGTTGATCGTGATGGAAGGAAAGATGGGTCAGAAAGCGGAATGTCCAGCAGGGAAAGAGGAAGACAAAATGTGTTAACATCAGAGGGAAAGAAATACAGTATAGCTACGGGGGATGAAGCTGTGCTGAGGTAGGAAGAAAAACTCATCAAAGGGAAGTTGTGCGTGGCGAAGAAGTATAAGAGTTTTCTTGTAAAGTGAAATTGACCTTTGAGGATCAGTCATGGGGAGCGGAGGAGTGGTGGGTGAGGAAGAAATGCTGAGGAGTGACGGGTAGGGAGAAAATACAGGGAAGCGTTGGGTGGGGAGAAAACGTGTCAGTCATGAAAGTGAGGAATCTTTTTAGGAGAATGGAACGCTCGATGACATTTCAGTGGAAAAGATGACATGTGAAGGTATATGGGTTGGAACGGGTGAGCAGCGGACGGAGGAAGCAGCTGGAGAGCCTGGAATAGTCAGAAAATAATGCATATTAATGGAAGATCAGGAATAGTGGATGTGAGTAAAGTTAGTAAAGTTGAAAAAAATTCAAAAATCCATAATCACCAGAAGTCCAGTTCCTGCTTACTGGAACTCACGACAGTGAGACGGAAGGAGCGCTTGATGATGACAAACCAAACTTATTTTGTAAACTGTGAGAATAAACTCCTGTTTGTAGAGTGTCGTGATAAGAGTGATAGCTGTTTGGATAAAACAAGAGAAAAGTCTTCCAACTTGAGATGGAATTGCCTGGAAACCTCTTTGATAAGAGGAGAGACAAACATAACTGTGGAGGTGCAAGAGCTCCTCCGCTGCTCTCATCTGCCCCAGTGCTCTCATCAATTTTGTATTTTCCTTTCCTTTCTCTGTACATCTGTTATCTACCCTTTCTCTCCTCTTCTTCTACCCAACTGCTATAACATCAACTGTTATCCATCCCTCGCACGACCCTCCCAGCATTGTATGGTAACTAGTGGTCACCAGAATGCCGTCCCACTCATGGTCGTTGTTACTACTGTATAGGATCTGACCTGACACTGCCATAACTCACCAGGATCTGCCCTACACTCCTGACACTGCCATAACTCACCAGGATCTGCCCTACACTCCTGACACTGTCATAACTCACCAGGATCTGACCTACACTCCTGACACTGCATAACTCACCAGGATCTGACCTACACTCCTGACACTGCCATAACTCACCAGGATCTGACCTACACTCCTGACACTGCCATAACTCACCAGGATCTGACCTACACTCCTGACACTGTCATAACTCACCAGGATCTGACCTACACTCCTGACACTGTCATAACTCACCAGGATCTGACCTACACTCCTGACACTGCCATAACTCACCAGGATCTGACCTACACTCCTGACACTGCCATAACTCACCAGGATCTGACCTACACTCCTGACACTGTCATAACTCACCAGGATCTGACCTACACTCCTGACACTGCCAAAACTCACCAGGATCTGACCTACACTCCTGACACTGCCATAACTCACCAGGATCTGATCTACACTCCTGACACTGCCATAACTCACCAGGATCTGACCTACACTCCTGACACTGTCATAACTCACCAGGATCTGACCTACACTCCTGACACTGCCATAACTCACCAAGTGTACCTGGTATATCGTATTCAGGTGTACCAGGTATATCGTAGTCAGGTGTACCAGGTATATCGTAGTCAGGTGTACCAGGTATATCGTAGTCAGGTGTACCAGGTATATCGTAGTCAGGTGTACCAGGTATATCGTAGCCGGGTGTACCAAGTATATCGTAGTCAGGTGTACCAGGTATATCGTAGTCAGGTGTACCAGGTATATCGTAGTCAGGTGTACCAGGTATATCGTAGCCGGGTGTACCAGGTATATCGTAGTCAGGTGCACCAGATATATCGTAGTCAGGTGTACCAGGTATATCGTAGTAAGATGTACCAGGTATATCGCAGTCAGGTGTACCAGGTATATCGTAGTCAGGTGTACCAGGTATATCGTAGTCAGGTGTACCAGGTATATCGTAGTCAGGTGTACCAGGTATATCGTAGCCGGGTGTACCAGGTATATCGTAGTCAGGTGCACCAGATATATTGTAGTCAGGTGTACCAGGTATATCGTAGTAAGATGTACCAGGTATATCGCAGTCAGGTGTACCAGGTATATCGTAGTCAGGTGTACCAGGTATATCGTAGCCAGGTGTACCAGGTATATCGTAGTCAGGTGTACCAGGTATATCGTAGTCAGGTGTACTAGGTATATCGTAGTCAGGTGTACCAGGTATATCGTAGTCAGGTGTACCAGGTATATCGTAGCCAGGTGTACCAGGTATATCGTAGTCAGGTGTACCAGGTATATCGTAGTCAGGTGTACCAGGTATATCGTAGTCAGGTGTACCAGGTATATCGTAGTCAGGTGTACCAGGTATATCGTAGTCAGGTGTACCAGGTATATCGTAGTCAGGTGTACCAGGTATATCGTAGTCAGGTGTACCAGGTATATCGTAGTCAAGTGTACCAGGTATATCGCAGCCAGGTGTACCAGGTATATCGTAGTCAGGTGTACCAGGTATATCGTAGTCAGGTGTACAAGGTATATCGTAGCCGGGTGTACCAAGTATATCGTAGTCAGGTGTACCAGGTATATCGTAGTCAAGTGTACCAGGTATATCGTAGCCAGGTGTACCAGGTATATCGTAGTCAGGTGTACCAGGTATATCGTAGTCAGGTGTACCAGGAGTGTGGGTCGTCATCAGTGTGGGTAGTGGCCTCAGGAGTGATGTTGTCCCCACATCAGTATACATGACCTGCCCTGCCCCAGGATCCCCCTGAACCAGGCACCCCACCAGCCAGCCCACCAGCCAGCCCACCAGCCAGCCCACCAGGCACCCCACCAGCCAGCCCACCAGCCAGCCCACCAGGCACCCCACCAGGCACCCCACCAGGCAGCCCACCAGCCAGCCCACCAGCCAGCCCACCAGGCACCCCACCAGGCACCCCACCAGGCAGCCCACCAGCCAGCCCACCAGCCAGCCCACCAGGCACCCCACCAGGCACCCCACCAGGCAGCCCACCAGGCACCCCACCAGGCACCCCATCAGCCAGCCCACCAGGCAGCCCACCAGCCAGCCCACCAGCCACCACACCAGGCACCCCACCAGGCACCCCACCAGGCACCCCACCAGGCACCCCACCAGCCACTTGATGACCGCCACCCCCTCCCAGGATAATGACATATTGACAGCACTCTCTCTCTCTCTCTCTCTCTCTCTCTCTCTCTCTCTCTCTCTCTCTCTCTCTCTCTCTCTCTCTCTCTCTCTCTCTCTCTCTCTCTCTCTCTCTCTCTCTCTCTCTCTCTCTCTCTCTCGTATGTGTGTCTGTGTCTGTGTAGTAATGTTCAAGAAGTCAGGTTGGTGTCACTAGTAGTGTGTAAGAACGATCACAGACAAAGTATAAATCATCACTGGTAAAGTGTAGATGACGACTGGCAGAGTTTGACTGACCTCTGGCCAAGTTAGAATGACCTCTGGCCAAGTTAGAATGACCTCTGGCCAAGTTAGAATGACCTCTGGCCAAGTTAGAATGACCTCTGGCCAAGTTAGAATGACCTCTGGCCAAGTTTTAATGATCGTGGTGAAGTGTGACCGATTACTGGCCAAGTTTGATTACATATGATCATTATAATTCCTTGCTCAGCTGTGTCTACAAAGGTCATGCTTTATATTTCCTTCCTACCATGAACCTCACTTCAAGTGAGGCATTTGTTAGTACAGTAAGAACATATGACCTGATCATAATAGACGAAGTGATACTTTGCTGCTGACGGAATTCTCAAAGACAAATGAACAATACAAAGACTGCAGTTCTAATCATAAATAGATTTTGATCATATTTCTTAATAAACTTAAGATGAGAAACTTCTTTATTGATAGCCATCGTCACCATAACACTGTCCCATTATAAACCTTCAGTGTAATTCATCAGTTTAGTTGCCCCGTTGACGGAGGTTCACTGCAGCCATCTGGTAGAGAGATTTGTAATATCAATAACATTATCTAGACGTCTTACACAATGTAATTTACACACTAAATCCTCCTAACTTGTGTTGAACACAGAGAAGCCTAATTATTGCTCCAGCACCAACATTAGACATGACATTATACAAGAGAAAAGTAAATTCTCTCAACACACAAATGACACGATTTTAAATGTCAGAAAACTTTTCTGTGACGGTTACTGTGCTGACAGATGGCTCCAAAATTACCTGCTCACACACACACACACACACACACACACACACACACACACACACACACACACACACACTCACCAAGAATTTTTACGATCTAGGATCAATGTACAATGACAAGAAGGAAGGAACAATGGGGATGGCAGGTGGAGCAGTAAAACATGCACTTGACAGAGAAGGTCAAGTACTGATAGTGGAAGATTTCAACCATAAAGAGAGAGACTGGCGGAATGTGGAGTCTCCTGGTGACAGGGATCATGGACACAAGTTGTGGACGAGCGTACAGGAAGATGTCCTACACCAACATGTCGGTGAACACACGAAGATGAGAGAGACTGATGCATCATCATTACTAGATCTTATCCTCACACACTAGCATGAATATTGGAAATGTATATGATACACCAACTGAGTAAAGTGATGATGTGATGCTTAAGTTTGATTATGTGACAGATGAGGAAGTTAAAAGAACAGAGATGACACAGACTTGAAGAGGAGATATGATCGTTGAAAACACAAACGTAGATTGGGAAATGGAGCTCATTAGCCAGGAACCAGAACTTTGCTTTGAAAGGTTCTGTGAAAGTTACAATGAAGGAGAAGGAACATGGGTACCTCTAGCCTCATTTACATAAGGAAGGTTAGGAAAGAGAGAAGAAAAGTTTGATGAAAGATGTCAGAAAGATCGGAACTTCGAGATGTGCAATAGCGAAGTTATAGGCGACATTCAAATTAGCCAATATCACCAAGGTATAAGACAGCAAGGAACGAGTATAGTAGGGTAAGAGAGGAGGAACAAATAGATTCTTTAAAAGATTATTTTGGACAAGACGGAAGAAAATACAAAACTTTTCCTTACGTTCATTTGGAATAAATTGTCAGTTAAATAGCATCTAGTCAGGTTGAGGGATACAGAGAGAAGGATTGTGAAGGAAGATGTAAAAATGTGTGAGGAACTGAATGACAAATTCAAAAGTGTGTCCGCAGTAGAAGACTGTGTTTCCAACACTAGTGAGATAGGATGGTGAGGGGGTTTCAGAAAACACTGACATATCTAGAGGAGACATTATTACAGTACCAAAAAGGTCTTTACCGACACAAGGTTCATGGTTTTGATCAAATTTCACCGTGTCTTTGAAGGTGTGTGCAGATAGTCGATACAGACCTCTTAAGATACTGTCATGATGTCCCTGGAGAAAGGCAAAGCGCCGAGGAAGTAGAAAAGGGCAAACACCACACCCATCTATAAGAAAGGAGACAGGGAAGAGGAGCTGAAATACAGACCAGTCTTCCTAACGCGAGTGGTGCATAAGGTTATGGAAGAGATAATCAGAAAGCAAATGGATGACTCTCTACGGAGAAGAAATTACTGAAGCGAGGGACAACTTGATTTTACGGGAAAGTCATCTTAGATTACTGCCAGAGAGTAGTAGGCAAATGGAAGGGCGGTTGGATTTTTTGTTCCTGGATTACCAAGAGGTATTTGACACTGCCTCATGGGAGGCTGATGAAGAAGCTGGATTACGCGTCGAAAATAAAGGGAAGACTCCTTTCAAAAAGACGCTCGTCAAGGGAACCTACTAGAAAATTGTTGAGGTTGCTAATGGAGTGCTGCTGGGTTCTGTTTTGTTCTGTTCTTCTTCTACGTGAATGACTTCCCAGAGAGATGAACTACCTCCCAAACATGTTTGCAGATGATGCAAAGGTCATGCTGGAAGTGAAAAGTGCAAAGGATTGCATCAACTTGAAAGAGGACAAGGACAAACTTCAAAGATTGTTTGATACATGGTTGATGAAGTTCAGACCGAGACCATGTAATTTGGAGAGGATACGGTGAACGAAGGCTTCAACATGCCTACTGTCTAGCAGGAAACGACCTGCAGGGATCTGTGCATGAGGAAGATTTTGGATTGGACATTCTCTCTAACCGTCGCCAGGATCCTCCCTCAGAAGAGTTAAGACTATCTGTCAGTTGGCAACTATTAGAATTGCACTCTAGTTCATGAATTGGGAAATATTCAGCCAGCTGTTTACATCATATGTAAAATTAAACAGTCATTAGTGGGTAGTTAGTTATGAAGATGAAGATTAGTAAGTGGATGGAAGAGTGAACTAGGAGGTTGAGGTGTAGCTGAAGGATAAGAGTAAGTAAGGATATAGAGTCGTGCCCAGGGCAGGGGATGCTGATGTATACAAAGGAGCGGGGCAGTAGTGTGGAGAGTAAATCTGTCTGTGGAGAGCTGGTAGATGAATGGGGTCTGATAGAGAGGATAGTAAATGTTAGTAAGATAGAGAACACTCGAGGTAGGTGACTTTAGGTCAAAACGTAGCTCACATATTGCCAGGTTCATTAAGTTTTGGTTTCTTTTCCTCCAATGATGGTTCGCGAGCCAGCGCCCTGCTCGGTGAGAGGCTATTACGAAACTCTCAGCACATGTAGGTGACAGGATATTTTCCTGAACCAATGGGAACTCGGCTTGATTACATCAGCCAATCAGTATGTTCCTTCGGCAAAATGGTACGCGTCTTTAGGGGCAGTTGTTGATATAATGAAAGTATCAAATGGGTCATCCGTAGTTTCCTCATTACCGATGTTTCCTGTCCAACCCTGACTTTCTGCCTTTACTGGCTACTTTTTCTGCTCTTGTTTCCTTCTTATATCTTTTGTTCCCTGTTACTTCCTTCCTTTAATTTTTTCATTAAACATTCCCTACTTCACTCTTCAAAATTCTTCTTGACTTTACTCACCCCCCTTTTCATTACCTCCTGTAACTCCTTACTTCTTACTCTCCGTTTTATTATTTTCTTCCTCCTTTACTCTTTATTCCCTCCTCTATCTGTTACTCGCTTATTTATACTCTAGACTTCCTCCCTCCTTGTATCCTCTCCTTATCCAGGACAATCATCCCTCTCTCAACCTCTTCTCCATCCTTTCTCACTCTCTCACTATCGTACATTCTTATTTCATTTATCCCTTATGGTACTGGTATATGTAAGCAGGTGTGTGTGACTAGGCAGTCATATATGTATAGACAGTTACGTGTACCAGAACAGCCATGTACGTATCAGCAGTCCTATACACCAGGAGTCTGGAAGGGTCATGTATGCGTTTCAAGGATACTCCTGTATGTGAGAAGACAGTCCTTGGAAATATAATTCAGACTGAAAAACAGAAACGTAGATAGATAGATAGATAGATAGATAGATAGATGAATAGATAGATAGCTAAGTAGGTAGATAAGTAGATAGGTAAACGAGTAGATAGATAGGTGAATTGAGAGATAGAGAGGTAAATGGTCAGGTAGGATAAGTAGATAGACAGATAGCTATAACCGTAGCTAAATATTCTAAGGGACAGGGAGATTTTTATATAGTTACATAAATACACACACCACATAGACCCAGGGTCCAAGCGAGGTGGTCTGTCCTCAGACTAATGCAAGAAAATGCGGTCCCCTTAAAAGCAGTAAGAAGAAGACAGTAAAGCAAAGAGAGATGTACCTCCAAGGTCTGCTTTAAGCAACCCTCGAGAACACAGCATTTTCACCTGGTAATATATTTCCTCAGGGCAGATCACAGCTTCTAGTCTCCTTTTATTGTGTGTTTCTCTCAGTAGTCAGGTATACCTGCTGAAGGAACGTAGGCAGCTTAGGAAAGTGTTACATAAGGCTCATTTGGGCATAAGTTAACTCCCAGAGAGGCTTTTGTGGTACTGACTGTTCTCATAAGAGAGAGAGAGAGAGAGAGAGAGAGAGAGAGAGAGAGAGAGAGAGAGAGAGAGAGAGAGAGAGAGAGAGAGAGAGAGAGAGAGAGAGAGAGAGAGAGAGAGAGAGAGAGAGAGAGAGAGTAACAAAATACCGTCAACACATGGTGAAGATCTCAGGGAAGCTGTGTACCAACACGTCAATTTACCGTGGGTCCAACAGGCGGATGTCTGAACACCTGAGGAAGCAGTAATGGTGCCAGGAACTGGGAGGTGACGTGTGACCCACGACACCAGAGGGGAGGGAACGTGTGGCCCACGACACCAGAGGGGAGGTGACGTGTGGCCCACGACACCAGAGGGGAGGGAACGTGGGACCCACGACACCAGAGGGGAGGGAACGTGGGACCCACGACACCAGAGGGGAGGTGACGTGTGGCCCACGACACCAGAGGGGAGGGAACGTGGGACCCACGACACCAGAGAGGAGGGAGCGTGGGACTGACAGCAGTGATGAACAATTGTGCCTTTTGGTCAACGGAAATAGATGGGTGTATGTTGATATCGTTGCAACTTCCCAATTTTCTTTGCTACAAATATTTTTTTTGCATCTACTTTTCCTTGTCCTTTTCCTTGTGTCTGGTATCATCTCCCTTCACAACTTTATGTACACTTAACAACCAGGTTATGGCGCTCGACACCATCCTGCAGGTCAGGTTAAGGGTCGTGTTCACTAAGTATTAGGGTGCTGACTTGGAAAGAAAAATAAGAAGGAGGAGGAGGAGGAGGAAGGAGAACAAAGAGTGGAAGAACCATATTGTTCCGTCCGATGGTTGAAGATATATAAAGAAATCTTCCTGTGTGTAGTTACAATATTGACGTTCATAGATAAATAAATCTAACCCCATCTGCAGGTGTCTTGCTGGGTCTGACTTAGGTACTGTAACGATATCTATGAGCCAAGTTCGTAAGGTCGATATTGACCAAAGCTATTGAAAGGATTAGGACAATGGATGATTTACTGTTAGACTACGTTCATGACGGACATCATAGGAACTTTAGACTTCATAAAGGTATCATTTCAGGGTTTCTCAAGTGGTGAATTATCTCCTGTGTTAAATTGTTCACACAGACTTGTGGACTCCACCTCATTATCTCTCCTCCAATTGTCTTAAGATGGCCGCGGGCCGCCGTCAGGAGATGCTGTAAGAATAACAGCCATATTTATCATGAAACTCCCGGGGTCCGTGTAGTGGTGCAGGGGTTGTAGTTAAGTCCGTCCAATAGACAGACCGTCTTTATAACAGCATTGTCTCCATAAGTACCCGTCCATGGTCTTCCCTTCCCCAGGTGGCTGAGTTTAACTTTCGGGTTCAGGGGTTAATCTCCTGTGCATGTCTGTAGCCCTGGGATAGGGCCTGCCTCATGCATGTGCTCCTGTCCCGAGGTGCCCAGGCAAACCAACTTTATTATTAAGGGACAAAGCTGATGAGATTCATGACTCTCTCCCCCTAGACTTCTGCCTCGGGCTGTAGCAACGTCTCAGGGAGGACCTGGGAGACTCTGGTGCAGGAGCCTTTATGAGAATTTAGACACTAAGTTATTCTTTCAGGATTTGACGTATGACCACGTGTCTTAAGTTCATATGAAATTCGTGACTCACCGTGAACAGTCTTTCCATTACACCAAGCTGGGCGCGGCCACGGCCTGCCTTGAGGAGATGGTGTGAGGCAACATCCAGTTAATTATGAAACTCCCATGAAGTCTGTAAAGCAGTACAGAGTTCTAATCAACTCCGCAAGTACCGTTTGGAACTTCTTATGATAAAAGAGCAGAGCTAAATCAAGTGGGCTCTAACTTATCTCAATAAATGAAGTAGATGAAGTACTTTTGTTATCATATCATAGTCCCGTCTCTTCACACACTCAACAGCTGTATCATATTTACGTCGCCTTCCTACCATCTTCGACAGTAATAACAATAACCTGGACCTATCATCACATCAGCAACAATCTTGGCACATCTACTCCAAGACCACATTCGTTAAGCAATATCTCCACCCACCACCAAGAGGATCGCTCGTGAACCATCACCTCCTCCTCTTCAATAACAGTGGAATCCGTGACCTTCTGTCCCCTCATAGAGTCACCAACAAAAACAATTTTGTACCATGATTTCCCTCCTCACCCCTTCAACAACAACATAGCTCCCGCTCAAGCTTCTTACAACAACAAGACCATTGCATCAGCTGACAGATCAGCTCAGCTCGAGACGTTTGGATGCGGAACGAACTAGTCTGCAGTGGGACGAGTCACTCCGGTGTCCCTGTTTGTCCATTAACGTCCATTACCTGCGGCCATGATGTGACACCCAAGGAGGAGCGTCTTGTGGGAAGCTGGTTCTCGTAGCTCTCGGTTAATGGCGTCGGCTTAACTGCACTTGACGTTATTGCGTTAAGCGCATAACCATTCAGACTGGAGGAAATACTGAGGTAAATGATGAGTATTAGAGTAAATATCTCATTATCCATGACGATGTCTTATATCACCTATGAAGATATCGAGTCTATTCTTATATTATGATGATTATATATTTCTAAGTTCACTTAGCCCAAAGGGTCACATGATTTGATGTCATCAGTAAGTCTTTCAGTGTCGTCTGTCTGTAAATTTTTCCACAATCCAATCTTTTCAGCAATATATTAAACCTAACCTCTACAGTTTGACCTGTCGCCATGGCTTCCTTAATAGAGAAGGTTTCGACGGTTTTTGAAAAGATGGCAAGTGTTTCCTTAATTGATTTTAGCTCGTAACACATATCAAGTATCTAGATACACATATCAAGTATCAGGATCCACATATCAAGTATCAGGATCCACACGTCAAGTATCAGGATCCACATATCAAGTATCAAGATCCACATATCAAGTATCAGGATCCACATATCAAGTATCAAGATACACATATCAAGTAGCAGGATCCACATATCAAGTATCAGGATCCACACATCAAGTATCAGGATCCACATATCAAGTATCAGGACCCACATATCAAGTATCAGGATCCACATATCAAGTATCAGGATTCACATATCAAGTATCAGGATCCACATATCAAGTATCAGGATCCACACATCAAGTATCAGGATCCACATATCAAGTATCAGGACCCACATATCAAGTATCAGGATCCACATATCAAGTATCAGAATCCACATATCAAGTATCAGGATCCACACATCAAGTATAAGGATCCATACATCAAGTATCAGGATCCACATATCAAGTATCAGGATCCATACATCAAGTGATACCAGATGGCTTGGTGTAGGCCGTGTCTAGTGCAGCGGGAGTCGTGTTGTAGAGGAAAGGTATTACCAGTTGTGGGATCACTTGAGCATTTGTGTGGACAACAACTGACATATGGAGGTGACTGTTGTCATACTGTATATAATGGCCACAAGCCAGACCGGCACTTGCTGGTGTTGATGTGGTCTGTGGGCAGCTTTGTCCAGGCTCTGTCCAACATGTGGTAACGCTTTCCTCTCCTGTTCATACTATTTCCCGTTGTAAATTCTCTCAAGACTTGAGCAACGGGAGCTAACAGTGCCAGTAGTGCTGGAGAGCGTTAACGCCTTGTTTCTTCTCTTTACTCTGATGCAAGCAACGCCTGCCAGCGTGCCTCGCCTGGCCCCAGCCATCATTGACAGAGCTGCTCATGACGTATTCTGCCTCACTTGGCTGAGTCTCTGCAGCAGCTGGGAACCGGAGGTGAAGGAGGAGCAGCAGGATATGATCCGCTCTGCCAGATGGTGGAGGTAAGAGGCTGCCCAGGGTGGAGGTCTGGTAGTATGATGATGCTTTACTTGGTGAGAAGGAAAACCAAATGGGGAATCTCTCTCTCTCTCTCTCTCTCTCTCTCTCTCTCTCTCTCTCTCTCTCTCTCTCTCTCTCTCTCTCTCTCTCTCTCTCTCTGGCAAACACACACACACACACACACACACACACACACACACAAGAGAAGGCTGGCTGGATCTTTTATATCTGAGCCGTCAGAGAGCATTTGACACTATACGACATACGAGATCGGCAAAGAAGCTGAATCATCAGGAAAGAATAAGGGGAAGAATATTCACCTCGATGGATGGAAGATTATCTTAATGGAAAGGAACATAGACGCGTGTGAGGGGAACTTTTTCGAAATGGGTTAAGGTCACCTGTGTTGTGCCGAAAGGTTCTGTTCTGGGGCCGCTACTCTTTCTAATTCATGTAAACGACTTGCTGAAAGGACTGGACTGCTACGTGAATACGTTTGCAGGTGATGCTAAAGTCATGATGGAGGTAAAAACGAGAACTACATCCACATACAGGGGAACTTGGGCAAGCTCCAACCTTGGTCTGGTACATGGTTGATGTAATTCAACCCAAGTAAATGCGACGTAATAACGATGGTGTAGAGCGAGAAGAAAGGCCCTGATGTGAATATAATCCAGCAGGAAAAACTCGCAGGAATCTGTGTGTGAGAGGGACTTGAGAGTAGACATCTTCCTTAACCTGTCGCCAGAGTTCCACCTTCAGAGTACAGTAAAGGAGACAGACTGTCTGTTGGCAAATATTAGACTGTATTTCAGTACAGGAGTAACAATATATTTAATACATCCTACATAAGCCCAAAACCGGAATACACTTAAGTTTGGTCAACGCAGAGGCACAGAGAGCTAATAGGGAAGGTCCAGGGGAAGGCAACGTATGTGGTAACGAAGCGAGTTGAGTCACAGGGAAAAGGAAGAGTCCTTAGATTTGCCCACTACGAAAGAGAGAAGAGTAAGGGATAATTTGATTACAGAATTTAAGTTTCTGACCAGATTTATGACGCAGACAGTGAACAGTTGTTCGAAAGATATAGGGATATAACAACCTGAGATTACTGGCATGAAAAAAATATAGTTGTTAAAAAGATGTAAAGAAATACATTCATTATATAAGTGATAGATGAATGGAATGATGAATAAGAGCATGGTTAATGTGGATAGCATAAATAAATTCAAAAAGATGTGTGATAGAGAATGGGTTAAAAGATCTGTAGAACTCCCTCCCCGTTACATACAAATAGGTAATTACAATTAGGCAATTGCACACACACACACACACACACACACACACACACACTTTAGAGACCCCACCTGAAGTCTTTAGAAACGCAATCCATTAGTTCGAGACTTACTCATGAATTGCTTCACTCGTTTCTGTGTTGCTCGCTTTCATATAATGGGATCTCTGTTATATCATTCTGTAGGTGTTATTATAATGAGAGCTGCAAAGAAATGCTAACATCTTCTTGTGTATATCTAACAGTCATATAATCATGTTCAATCTAGTAGAATATTACGACATGAAATTTCACCAGTTGTCTTAGAAGAAAATAATAAGAACTATATAGGCATATATGTACAATGAAACTAAAGCCTATATAGTATCAGGTAAAGCCGTCCAGGGATGATAGATCAGTGAACGATGGATAATAGTTTGATAAAAGTTAGAAATAAATTAGAAACATGAATGATATTTTCTCTACCCCCCAGTGTTCAAATATGAGAATGATCGTCCGATCACAGCTTTCAAAAATGAAATGTTATGAATATAAAGACATATAGATAGATGAATAAACATCATTCTGCGCTGCACTTAGTACCAGCCACATTACACTAAGTACCAAGACAAATGAATTTCAAGTTAGATTTCTCGTGAGTAAAAAGATGATTCGTATTTGTATCTCGAAAATTAAAGATTAAAAGTGTGAAAAGATATGCGTCCCTCCTTATGGTACAAAACATAATGAGAAATGAAAAAAGACAAAAGGAGAAAGGAGCACACCTTGAGGAGTGGGGTAGCCAACTGGCCAGCAGAATAACACCATTCTCACAATGTAAATAATGAAGGCTCAGACGTGAGGTGGGTAAGAATGGCGGGTCAGACTGGCTATCAACCATAAGTATGAGCTCCCAGTGTGTCTGTACCAGCCAGTGTTTGTTGTGGACTTGTGAGGTTCTCGAGGCTGGACCATCTGGCTGCTGGTAAACACTTTCTTAGTTGTAAAGGAACCACAATCCGACCTTCGCCGGCCAGCCAGAGGAACTTCCCCACCGGCTCTCAACCTGACCCTCTGTGTAGCACTCTCCCTCACCAGCTCTCAACCTGACCCTCTGTGTAGCACTCTCCCTCACCAGCTCTCAACCTGACCCTCTGTGTAACACTCTCCCTCACCAGCTCTCAACCTGACCCTCTGTACAGCGCTCAACCTCACCACCTCTAAATCCAAGCCTCTGTGTAGCCCTCTCAACCTGGCCTTTTGTGTGGCACATTCCCTCAACACATCAAAACAAGGCCCTCTGTGTAGTGCGCTTCCTCACCACTCGGGAGACATGAGAGTTGATGTGAACATGAACAAGATACGATATTCCGTCTTTCGTTCTTAAACTTTTTCATTCCTTTTCTCGTTTCGTTTTCTTCTATTTCAAGTCTTTTATCTGACACCTCATAATATCTTTTCTCGTATTTGTACCCCCTCTTACAGCATGTTTTAAATGTATGTATATATATAATATATATATATATATTATATATATATATATAATATATATATATATAATATATATATATATAATATATATATATATATTATATATATATATATAATATATATATATATAATATATATATATATATCTATATATATATATATATCTATATATATATATATTATATATATATATATAATATATATATATATAATATATATATATATATATATATATATATATATATATTATATATATATATATATATATTATATATATATATATTATATATATATATATTATATATATATATATATATCTATATATATATATATATATATTATATATATATATATCTATATATATATATATTATATATATATATATATATTATATATATATATATCTATATATATATATATTATATATATATATATTATATATATATATATTATATATATATATATATAATATATATATATA
>NC_092276.1:13547996-13590496 GCF_036320965.1 Panulirus ornatus
TGTATATGTGTATTCATGTGTGTGTGTATATTGATATATGTATGGATGCATATATAATCGTATATGTATGGGTTGCATTCATATGTACGTATGTATATGTGTATTCATGTGTGTGTGTATATTGATATATGTATGGATGCATATATAATCGTATATGTATGGGTTGCATTCATATGTACGTATGTATATGTGTATTCATGTGTGTGTGTATATTGATATATGTATGGATGCATATATAATCGTATATGTATGGGTTGCATTCATATGTACGTATGTATATGTGTATTCATGTGTGTGTGTATATTGATATATGTATGGATGCATATATAATCGTATATGTATGGGTTGCATTCATATGTACGTATGTATATGTGTATTCATGTGTGTGTGTATATTGATATATGTATGGATGCATATATAATCGTATATGTATGGGTTGCATTCATATGTACGTATGTATATGTGTATTCATGTGTGTGTGTATATTGATATATGTATGGATGCATATATAATCGTATATGTATGGGTTGCATTCATATGTACGTATGTATATGTGTATTCATGTGTGTGTGTATATTGATATATGTATGGATGCATATATAATCGTATATGTATGGGTTGCATTCATATGTACGTATGTATATGTGTATTCATGTGTGTGTGTATATTGATATATGTATGGATGCATATATAATCGTATATGTATGGGTTGCATTCATATGTACGTATGTATATGTGTATTCATGTGTGTGTGTATATTGATATATGTATGGATGCATATATAATCGTATATGTATGGGTTGCATTCATATGTACGTATGTATATGTGTATTCATGTGTGTGTGTATATTGATATATGTATGGATGCATATATAATCGTATATGTATGGGTTGCATTCATATGTACGTATGTATATGTGTATTCATGTGTGTGTGTATATTGATATATGTATGGATGCATATATAATCGTATATGTATGGGTTGCATTCATATGTACGTATGTATATGTGTATTCATGTGTGTGTGTATATTGATATATGTATGGATGCATATATAATCGTATATGTATGGGTTGCATTCATATGTACGTATGTATATGTGTATTCATGTGTGTGTGTATATTGATATATGTATGGATGCATATATAATCGTATATGTATGGGTTGCATTCATATGTACGTATGTATATGTGTATTCATGTGTGTGTGTATATTGATATATGTATGGATGCATATATAATCGTATATGTATGGGTTGCATTCATATGTACGTATGTATATGTGTATTCATGTGTGTGTGTATATTGATATATGTATGGATGCATATATAATCGTATATGTATGGGTTGCATTCATATGTACGTATGTATATGTGTATTCATGTGTGTGTGTATATTGATATATGTATGGATGCATATATAGAGATCAGACTGGGGAGGAGCAGCGTGTTTCAGAAGTGTAGAGAACTGGTGCTTCAGGATTTTGCTTTGACGAATGTGTGTGAGAAATACTGAAAATAACAGATGGATTTGTTTGTAGCTTTTTTGAATTTGGAGAAGGCATATGAAAGGCTTGATAGAGATGCTTTGTGGAAGATCTTAAAAGTATATGGTGCGGGAGATGAGCTGCTAGAAACAGTGAGAAGTTTTTATCAAGGGTATAAGGCGTGTGTGAGAGTAGGGAGAGAGGAGAGTGAATGGTTCTCAGTGAAGCTTGGTCTGCGGTAGAGGTGTGTGCTATCACCATGGTTGTTTAATTCGCTTACGAATGTGGTGGTGCGGTATGTAAATGTAAGAATCTTGAAGAGAGGAGGGAGTGCAGTCTACTGCGGATGAAAGGGCCTGGAAAGTGTCTGTTGTTCTTCGCCGATGATACAGCACTGGCGGCTGAATCGAGTGAGAAACTGCAGAAGTTCGTGACTGAGTTTGGAAAAGTGTGTGAAAGAAGAGAGTTAAGAGCAAATGTGAATAAGAGCAAGTTATTAGGTTCTGCAGAGTTAAGAGAAGAGTTACTTGGGATGTAAGATTTGATGGAGAAGAAATGGAGGAAATGAAATATTTCAGATATCTGGGAGTGGATTTGGCGGTGAATGGAGCCATGGAAGTGGAAGTGAGACACAGGGTTGGGGAGGTGGCAGAAGTTCTGGGAGAGATGAAGAATGTGTGGAAAGAAAGTTACTTCGGAGAACAAAATTGGGTATGGTTGAAGGAATGGTAGCTCCAACCACATTTTATTGTTACGAAGCATGGGTTATAAATGGTGTTGTGCGGAGAAGAGTTGATGTGTTTGAAATGAAATGCTTGAGGACAATAAATGGTGTGAGGTGGTTTGATTAAGTAATAAAAGGGTATGAGAAATGTGTGGAATTCAAGAGTGTGGCCGAGAGAGCAGCGGAGGGTGTGTTGAAATAGTTTTAGACATATGGCGAGAATGAGTAAGGAAAAGTTGACAAAGAGAATATATGTGTCAGAAGTGGAGGGAACAAGGAGACCGTGACACCAAACTGGATATGGAAAGAATCGACGAGCGGAGAGGATTTTGAGCGATCTCTGCCTGAATATGCAAGAGAGTGAAAGATGTGCACGAAGTAGAGTGAACTGAAACGATTTGTTGAACTGAACCAGGGCATGTTAAAAGTCTGGGGTAAACCATAGAAAGGTCTGTGGAGCCTGGATGTGGATAGGGAGCTGTGGTATCGGTGCATTACACATGACAGCTCGTGTATGCATTGAGCGTATATGGCCTTTCTTCGTCCGTTTCCTGACGCTAACTCGCTGACGCAAGGGGCGACGATCGGGTGTGGGGAAAAAGAAGATAATGCATATGTTATCTTTTTTCTTTTTCTTACACCCACTTCCCTACATCCATCTCCTTACACTCATCTCCATAAAACCACTTCCGTACACTCACCTACACCTACCCACCTACACCCGTTTCCCTGCGTCCACTTCCCAACACCCACCTTGTTATATTCCCTGGAGGATGTGTCTTGCCTGACCTCCTCCGGTAGACCTCGCCTCCCGTATAACAGATATTGACCATGGGCGGTGGTGCAGGAACGCCCACGATCCCAGGTTAATTGGTTAACTTAGCCGAGCGTGTTAAAAATGCTCCTTTGATATTGTCCAGCCAGCCTCCTGGGCCAATGTTTTTATGTCATGTCCTAAAAGGGAAAGGGATATTAGAGGCTGATTAGATGACGATGTTTTTCCAGACTGATGAGGGAAGGATGTTAATGAGGGGAGGAGCTCCTGGATGTTGATGTGGGGGAGGGTGATCCTACAGGTGGATGAAGGAGGAGCTCCTGGAGGTTGATGAGGGATGAGCTCCTACAGGTTGTTGAAGGAAGAGTTTTTGGAGGTTGATGGAGGTCAGTGTTGATGAAGAGGTGAGCTACTGGAAGTTCATGAAGGGAACAGTTCCCTGGAGGTTGATGAGGGACGAGCTTTTGGAAGTCTATAGGAGGATGAGCTCTTGGAGGGCGCTAGGGAGACCGTGTTGCTGATGGGGAAAATTCCTGGATGCTACCTGGAGATTGATAAGGGGACAATGTTGATGATAAGACGAGGGTGAACCATCACCTTAAAGTCTCTCATTGGCCTGAGAATCAGTCGTCGCCTCCTTCAGCTGGAGGTGTGTCTGGTTATCATTATTCTTATTCATTCGTGTTCCACACACAGTGTTGCTGGGCATCTTCTCTGGCATTACCTTAATGATGATGAGCTCTATACATGAAAGGCAACAGATGATGAATGATGTTAGACCATGTATGATATCCTGTAATCATTAGATGTTCTCCTGTAGCCTCTGTGGTGTAGAGATGAATCGAGCCCCAGACAAAGCAGTTGGCTCACAGCCAGCCTAGCTGTTGTCTGATGAATGGTGGTTGTAGGTTGTAGTACACGCTTGAGAATATGCGTAATGTGTCTCATCAGTGAGTTGATGTGCCATTAGCAGTTATATTTACATGCAAATGTAGACCATTACAACTAGGATGTTTGTGCAACAGTCGGTCAAGACTCAACCCAGGTGCTTATCTTCTCCTCAGGGTTGATCATTAAGCTGGTACGTGGCCTGGGTTATGTGTGTGTGTGTGTGTGTGTGTGTGTGTGTGTGTGTGTGTGTGTGTGGGGGGAAGTAGGGGAGGAAGGATGGGAGTAGGCGTGTTTGTATACACACATAGGAGTAAAGGCACGGTACATATATACAAGGGAAATAGACGGGGCAACACGAGTGTAAAATTCTCTCCCGTAACTTGCAAAAGGTAATAACACACACACACACACACACACACACACACACACACACACACACACACACACTAAAACAAGTATCTTGTACGCAGGATCACGACGGTCAAGAATAATACTGCCTACGATTTTGATACGTCTGTATCTAATATATAATTCACTCTGATCTTTGTCATCATCTCATACAGAAGTTGAACTATTTCAATATTCGTCTCTTTCTTTCTGTTCCTGTTTTATGTTTTTTCTTCTTTTTTTTTTGATTTCTGGATTGTTCGCTCTCATCAGGGCATTAGAACCTCACAAGAACCAGGATTACGAAAATAGAAACAGTGTATGTGTGTGTGTGTGTGTGAGAGAGAGAGAGAGAGAGAGAGAGAGAGAGAGAGAGAGAGAGAGAGAGAGAGAGAGAGAGAGAGAGAGAGAGAGAGAGAGAGAGAGAGAGAGGAGGGAAGGGAGGGAGGAAGGGAGCTTAGAATGAAACCTGTCAAGGAATATATAGAATTCTCATCTGAAATATAAGTTTTGTAAAATGATTTATTTCCTTTCATTCCTGGGGAAACTATACAACAGGAAAGATGGACCAGGATTCCGTTGCCATTTACCAAACACAATATTTTCTAAAAACCCGCTGTATAAGATAAGAATACATACTGATATAAACTCCACTGGATAAGATAAAGATATCTACTGATATAAACCCCACTGGATAAGATAAAGATATCTACTGATATAAACCCCACTGGATAAGATAAAAATATCTACTGATATAAACCCTACTGGATAAGATAAAAATATCTACTGATATAAACCCCACTGGATAAGAGAAAGATATCTACTGATATAAACCCTACTGGATAAGATAAAGATATCTACTGATATAAACCTCACTGGATTGTATGAAGATATATATACTGATGTGGACCTCACTGGATAAGATAAAGATACCTACTGATATCTACAGAGAATATATGAAAGATCCATGATAACACACCCGCGGATGTATTAGACATAAGTTTATGAAAATGTACCATTTAACGAGAGAGAATTATTGTGCCATTAATCCCACTGGTTTCACTTTTGTCACAGTATAGAGTCGTCTGATGTTCTGTAACACCTGTAGCTGGGGTATAAGTCGCCACCACCTTTGTCACACGTCACTGGCCATGATAGATCATAACATCTTTTCTCTTTTTTCTACCTTGTTTCGTCTGTCTGTCTGTCCATCTTGCTTGGCTGTCTGTGTGTCTTTCTGTCTGTCCGTTTTGTTTGCCTGTCTCTCTGTCTGTCCGTTTTGTTTGCCTGTCTCTCTGTCTGTCCCCTATATCTGCCTGTTTCTCTGTCCTGTCTATTCGCCTTTCTTACTGTCACGTTGGACACACCGCTTCTCAATCGGTCAGAGGGAAGCAACGAAGGGTCTGGTTAGTGCTGTTTTTGCTACTTTGTGTCTTTTCCTTAGTTTTCGCAGTCTTTTATATTCATCCCTGTCTTGGTTGCTGCGTCCACAGGTGTGGATTCTAAATCTTTATTGATGTGTGTTGCTCTCCATGAGTTGGGCATCAATAAGCGTCTCTATATCACGTCGTTATTCCTGTACTCGTTGTTAGCTCCTCTCTCCATAATCTCCTATGTCTTTTCTTCAACCTTTTAAGCTCTCAATAGAACTTTCTGTCCACTCCTGTACGCATCATTCTTCTTCAAGTTGCAGGATAGTATTCTATTTCATACAGAATGGGAAATAAACAACATAAAATCAATGTTAACCATACAAAGTACTTGTGTTCTATGGGAAATAAACATCATAAAATCAATGTTAACCATACAAAGTACTTGTGTTCTATGGGAAATAAACATCATAAAATCAATGTTAACCATACAAAGTACTTGTGTTCTATGGGAAATAAACATCATAAAATCAATGTTAACCATACAAAGTACTTGTGTTCTATGGGAAATAAACATCATAAAATCAATGTTAACCATACAAAGTACTTGTGTTCTATGGGAAATAAACATCATAAAATCAATGTTAACCATACAAAGTACTTGTGTTCTATGGGAAGCAGTGACGACATATTGGAGTCCATCGAGACAGAAGGCTCCTCAGAGCGCCGTTCAGGTGTGTCATAAGACTCCTGACCTTGAGCATACAGGAAGGTCTGTAAACGAGCGAAACTATTGCATACTGTGGTCACCTCACATCTCCAGTGTATGCGTGTGTGTGTTTCTGTATATCTCCACATTTGGCTGGATGTTTGTGTATCTCTGTGTACGTGTGTATGTATATTTCATTTGTATGTGTATGATTATACTGTGTATGATTGCGTGTTTATAGCGAAAAGACCTTCCACCAAAGAGAAATTCTGAAGACTACCTAATATAATGGCATTGTATTTCGTTTCTATTTTTAGCCAATACTCAAGTCATCTAAGGCAAGTCTCCCTATCTTTTCATTATCTTCAATTCCTTGGAAAATCTTAATTCTCCAGCATACGTTTGACAATGGGTTACCTAAAAAGTTATGTAACTTCTGATGACGACTTTATCTAAGCCACATCATCAAACACTAATGTTGTCTCATCCAACAGGAGCAAACAATTGTCCCTTCCCCTCCACCAGAGATCCCAAAGTGGTGTTGTTACACCCAGCAGTAACCAGACGCCCCAAAGTGGTGTTGTTACACCCAGCAGTAACCAGACGCCCCAAAGTGGTGTTGTTACACCCAGCAGTAACCAGACGCCCCAAAGTGGTGTTGTTACACCTATCAGTAACCAGACGCCCCAAAGTGGTGTTGTTACACCCAGCAGTAACCAGACGCCACCCAGCAGTAACCAGACGCCCCAAAGTGGTGTTGTCACACATAGTAGGAGTCAGGGATCTCCACGGTGGTGTTATCATGCCCAGGGAGAATCAGGAATCTCTAGAGTTGTAGGAGCCAGGGGTTCCCTCAGTTGTGTGTCTGCGTCAAAGATGTCCTGGTAATGATGGGGAACCGTAAGGAGCCAGAGATTCTGCCTTGGTGCTACAGATCAAGGAGAACCAAAAGTTGCTCCCCAGCACTAGTGTAGATCAGGTAGACTCCAGAGGTGTGCAACGAGGCGTTAACAAGGTCCTGTCAGTAGCCAGAAGTGTCCAGTGAGAGCCAGAAATATCCCATGAATCCTCGTGTGGACCGAAGATCCAAAGATGTCTCACCTAACCTACCCAGAAGCCAGAGGGGTAGTGTGCAGAGCTGCTGCGTTGGATCTTATTCTACAGTATATGTAGAGACGAGTCACTACTCGCCATATAGGCAGCGAGGCAGACTTGGTACTCGTTCACTGGACAATTTTTGATGTAACCATGTAGGCTCATACCCATGGCGCTGCTCCAACTCCACGAGAATTGCAGAAATTCAAATGTCGTCAGTTTTTACGTGTTTGTGACGCCCTGACGTTGCTGAGCTGCGATGGACGCGCGCCTGGCTCAGCGAAATTCAGAAGCTTGTTTATGTGGACCAGTGTAACTCAGGTCTCGTTTAGTAATAGAGAAAAGAGATATGGGTGAAAAAACTAAGCTGTGAACGTTGGGGGAACAGACAAAAGTGTTCGAGGTTTTCGTAAAATGGAATGTGAATAACAAGAGAACCAGATGGAAAGGTAAATCAACGGCAGGGCAGCCGTGAACAATACAACTGCGAGAGAATAAATAGCAGGTTTTAACTCTGTGTAAAAATGTGGGGGAACGGTTGTGGTGTACAAAGGATTCCTCACCAGAGTTTGTTAACACAGATACATCGAGTATGTGTTCTATGGCCATAGTGAGAGAAACAATTGACGAGGACCAGAACATGGTGAAGGAAAGCTAACAATAACTTGCCAAAGAAAATAGAAATAAAACTCTTCGCTGGAAAATAAAAATGAAATTTAGAGGAATGCTGCCACAGTTGTTAGAACTGGAGTGTGTTGTTTATCTATACATTATACTCGCTAATCTGAAGGAACGTAGACAGCTTAGGAAAGTTTACATAAAGCTCATTTGGGTATATGTTAGCACCCAGAGAGGCTTTTGTGGTACTAACTGTTCTCATGAGAGAGAGAGAGAGAGAGAGAGAGAGAGAGAGAGAGAGAGAGAGAGAGAGAGAGAGAGAGAGAGAGAGAGAGAGAGAGAGAGAGAGAGAGAGAGAGAGAGAGAGAGAGAGAGCAGGTGTAAGACAAAGTAAAGTATGTACACTCGCGGGGAAAGTCCCGAGACACTGCTGGACGTAGGTATAGTAAGCTCTCTGTCACAACAGGTGGAGACAGAAGGCTGGGTATAGGTACATGTGGCTTCACCAAGGTGCTTACTGGATCTCCCAACCTATCCCGGGACTTCAAGCTTGTCCCAGGACATTTCCCTGTGACTATATGCTTTACGCATTCATCAGAATTTTTCATCTATATCCTTTAAGTTGTCTCCTGGTAGCCACCAGGTCATTACAAGCAATCTGTTTCACAAAACCTCACATTGCACTATTCCAGTAATCTCTCTATGCTCATGGTAGCCTCGTATGCATATACTTTCTCACTCTCTCCCTGAAATGACACCGTGTTAATTGAAATGGAAAAAGAAAACGTTGCTGACTGCCTGTAAGGAGTAAACGATTATCTCATCACATGTATGATGATGATGATACGTTATTTGACTCCACAAGAACACATGACATTGTTTTTGGATCATCTGAAATGAAAGCAACCAAGCAACCAAGGATGGAGATTACGTTTGAGAAGGAAGTCATAAACATCCCTTCAATCCCTCTCACATGGAAGTCGATAAACATCCCTTCAATCCCTCTCACATGGAAGTCAATAAACATCCCTTCAATCCCTCTCAAATGGAAGTCAATAAACATCCCTTCAATCCCTCTCATATAGGAGTCGGTGAACATCCCTTCAATCCCTCTCATATAGGAGTCGGTGAACATCCCTTCAATCCCTCTCATATAGGAGTCGGTGAACATCCCTTCAATCCCTCAAACATGGAAGTCAGAAAAAAACCACAGACATGATTGCCTTACAACGTCAGCAGACACACACAAATCCAACGCTCACTCGCCTCTCCCACAAATCTAGTTCACTAATGACACAAGTTTCACTTGCAAACCTCATCAGTGTTTTCATTTTCAGAACGTTCCATTTCCTTGTTATCAGATTACTTGAACCTGCACACTGAAGTAGAATCAGTCAAAAAATACTCTGTGCTCAATGGATTCTCTAATATATTCATCAACATACATTATTATGTATATTTGTTGGTATAATAAACTTGTAAATCCACTAAGAGCATTAGCAGCTACAGGTACAAAAGACTTTTATAAATCTAGTGAGCATTACTGAGTTCACTCATCTTTTTATAGCAAGGAAAATGTTATTAGATTTCTCAGAGATTATCATACCCAAATATCCGTTAGGATCTATCATAGGAGAATCTAGAGTTTTTGAAATTCATACACAATACGTCTGTACCTTCAATCTCCTCGTTTGCCAATGTATATGATTGCTGCAATGCGTCATACATTAACAAGAAACTTACATCACAAAACTAAGAAAAATTACTTGTAATAAGTATTTGTGACAACAGATGTGACACTGACAACTAACAGACCAGTTGCTAAACCATGAACCTCCGGCAGCGGAGACCACGATAAATGAGATGATTGTTGAGTGAAGAGAGACAGGGAAGCCCTGTATATTTGACTGTTATGACCAGCTTGCAACCTTTGCTCACATACTCCAGTTATTAGCTGACCAGTCAACAGGTGGCACTAGTGTAAACATCATTTCGTCTTCTTTTTCAACAGCCGAAATGGCAAAGACAAAAGCGTACCTCAGTCAAGGCCACCTGGGATGAAAGGTAGATAACCAGTATGGAAACAGAATACAAGAGGGATACAAGAAGGATTGATTTAAGCTCCTTGGGTGTTATATACCTGACTCTTAAAAGTGGAAAGGTTATAGGACGAAGAGAAAAGGAAAGAAAGGAGAGAATTTCACAGTTTCATTTTACGAGGAAAGAAGGAGGCATCATGATGGTGGGTCCTTGTGTGACTGGTGTCCACTATGGGAAGCAGCCAGCCAACCAGCGGGACACGGGTGCACGTCACACGGGCTGGAACACATCTCTTGGGATGATGCATCTCCCGAAGTCCAGTGACCTCTGTGGTACAGAACAATGGCTGGTCCCTTCCATTCTCATGCTGTACCCAAGAGAAGTTTCCCATCCCCAGCATGTTTTCTGTCAACATACAAGGAACGAACAATAGCTAAAGTCTTGTTTGTTCTGTTGGATCAACATTTTCTTTTGCTTTTTCCAGTATTACGTGACCTGCCTGAGTATACATAATTGCTACAATTATACTGATTCACTGATATCAGAAGTAACTTGATGCCCACATTGTAAAGCTTCCTATTCAAAACATTTATTTTACACAATGATGTTCTAACTTTTTATACAATGATTATCAAAACGTTTATATTATAAGCATATGCATTTATATCCCTCATCAAAATGTGGCAAATAATGTGAATATCAATGAGAATCTTCTAATATCAAATCATAATTCTCTCTGTGAATATGATTTTTCACGACATATTTCATGAAAGCTTGGAAAAAATGCAAGTCAAATATGTAAAAATTGATTTGGAATGCCGTTTTTCTCTTTATTTCTTATATTGCCTCTACATATAAAAAGGAAAATTGTTGATAGATTAAAACAAAAAAGTCAGGAGCCATCAGTGCCTTATAACCTTTTACGTCATTCATGTTACGTATTATCATAATACGAACATTGATATTGATGTGAGAGCCAAGCTGGAGAGATCCTGTGTCTCCCTCTGATGTGACACCGTACAGCTTCCATCAGGCGTGTCCCAGGATATATGTCCGTGACTGTACAAACCACACATTGCTAACTTACCTTTACACATTTGTAACAGACGTATAATGTGACAGGTCAAAGGTGGCGCCATCCTACCCATTATACCGTCATGCTCAAGGGTCGTAACGTCGTGTTACAGCGTCGGTCTCGAGGTTAAGGGACGCATTTCCTTCCCCGGATTGAAAGTCATAAGGAAATAAGATGGCTAAAGTTCAGGTTAGGTTAGGTTTGTTACCTTTAGATATTGAATTAGATTTAGATATTGAGTGATGATGTTTAGTGATGGTAGTGTTGTGTGGAGGAACAGAACTAGATATAAACAGCTACAGTAAAACCATGAGCAGGAGTGTCACATGGTAGACATACGTGGATGACATCATAGTGATAGTTCCTAAGGACACCAACATGGACAACAAACTGAGGATGTTAGATAAAGTCACCAGAGATATACAGCCGACGGTGGGTGGCAGAGGAGCAGAATGGAAGTTGACCTTTTCTCATATATCATTAAAGCATTCTGAAACTACTTCCATATCACCTCAACCTCACTCACCTGTTCCCGATCCTTTCAGCCTTTCATTCAAATTCTGGGAAGTGAACTGCACACTCTCATTCCTCAAGTTATCTATATATAATTTTCGTTTGCAAAGTTTTTGTAGTTCTATACCACTTTACATATAAGGTTAACGTACGTATGATTACTATATGATCCAACAAAATCCTCTCCAATTCTCACCTAGACTTCATATCATGTACGCTGCCTATTATATCCCTCCTTGCTGAAAATGAATCTACCGTACATTGATCTATCGTGTCTTCCCTGTGTCTGTATCATGTGCATTTATGAACATCTTTATTCTGGAAGTATGTATTTACAACACTATTGTCTCACAAGATCCCCGTGTTATTTCACCATAGTTATTTATAACTGGGATCACCTTACTCACTTATCGCTCCCTCCTCCACTCTGTCCCCCACACATCCACTCCAGTCACTCGTCACCCACGGGAAGTGGTGGGTGTTAGCCTCGATAAAACCTAAATGGCTGAGGCCCAGTCATTTACCAGAACATCCTTGAGCCTCGTCCACCTCACCACCCACACCACACCAAACACCACAACAGCCACACTATCCACGCTTCCTCACGAACAGCACCACCCGCATCACTTGGCTTACCAGCCATACCAGCCACGCCACTACACACATATTACCTCAGGTATCCAACTATCCTCACACCACATGGAGAGGCTGTGGTGGGTGGGTCGTGCGGGGGATATACGGTCGCTACCGGGGTCAGGCAACTCCCGGTAGACTCAAACATTCAGCGTTCCATCTGGCCAGGCCACTGGTGATATGTGACGGGTTCACTGGGGCACAACAGAGAGAGAGAGAGAGAGAGAGAGAGAGAGAGAGAGAGAGAGAGAGAGAGAGAGAGAGAGAGAGAGAGAGAGAGATCCTGATATATATCTCATTAGACCACGAGAGGAAATGAATGTATAACAATATTTGATACAATAAAACTAGTGAATCATCGTAAACTAAACATTCAGTAGATTCTAATTCGCCTGCGGTACAGCGGAGGATCAACAGTTCCATAGTTCATTGTTTAAATTAATGGTAATCTGTTTATGTGCTTGGGCCTTAGATACAAAGTATCTTACATCTGATTCTAGAAAGAAAAGGTGCAAATATGTAGAGAAATAACTGGCCTTTAATACGTGTTGCGGTGATGCTCATTTATCATTTCCACGACCACACTGGGCTGGGATATCTTGTCTTGACAGTATTCCTGAAGTTGTAAATGTTGCAAAGATCACACCTTGACATTCATAAATTCTTGCATTGTTGCTAAAATGAAATATTAGACTCGAGGTTGTAGTTTGTATTGAGTTCTTTTGGTATATCTGAAGCTTTAGTATTTCCTTGCTTCACGAATGACGTCAGAGGTCACATAAAAACTTTACGTAAGATGGTGAAATGTTATGAGAGATGGTGAAGAGTAAAGATGAAGCGACTTAGGAATGGGTATGAAAACATGGAAAATTGGTCATGTGCCTGATGAAGGCAGGAATGATCTTACTGTACACAGGAAAGAGGAGTGAATGTGAGTGTAAGAACTGTAGAGAGATAAGTCTCCTTAGCATAGTTTGGTGACTGATCATTGCTAACAGAGTAGTGAGCCGCCTGTTAGTGAAGAACAACATGAGAACATGAAGGACAGCGGCGGTGTGGATCATAACTTACACACGAGTCGAAAATTTTACCAGGAAATAAAGAAGGTGGATGTAGCATTTATGGACATAGAAATGGTATATGATAAAGTGAACAGGATATATCTCGAGGAAAATCTGACATTGTATTGTGTACACAGGCGTATTACAAATACAGTTAGCTCTTTCCAGATAGACGCAACTTTCACAGGTTTACCCATAGCCAATGGGACTGGATATTGTTCTTCAAGTTTTCAGGGCTTTGAAGCACCAACGGGTTTACTATGGTAACCATAAGCTGCCGAGAACCACAGTATATCCACTAACATATAACAAAACAACCTCTGCATTAACTTGCCAGCCACAGTGACCGTATCTCCTGCTTCATCTATCAAGTTTTATCATCATTTACAGTTTATAATGTAAAAGATACAGTACAGTATTGGTGGATCGATAGCATCTGTATATAGTGTTGGTGAGAGTCATTTAGATTCACTGGTGACGTATAACAGTGACAGCAGCCTTGAAACAGCGTAGAGTGTAACTGGGTCATTAAGTTCCTCCAATCATGTTTTGTTTGCGTGTGTGTGTGTGTGTGTGTGTGTGTGTGTGTGTGTGTGTGTGTGTTAGTCTCCACCCTCATCCGGGCTAAGTTTGGAGTCGTGTCCACAGTGCGTAGCGGTTTCATTGTTTTCATTTGGTTTCATCAGTGTTTTATGGTGTTAAGATGTATCCATGTTTTCAGAAACTATTTTGCCCAAATTTGATTACCATTTATCATTTCCACGACCACACTGGGCTGGGATATCTTGTCTTGACAGTATTCCTGAAGTTGTAAATGTTGCAAAGATCACACCTTGACATTCAATAGCATGTCCTTCTTCAAGTGATGTCTTTGGCTGATACGTATTTTTAATCTTCATTTTAATCATTATTTGTTTTCTCTTCTTCCTGAACAATTACTTCATTCACTAACTGAAGTAATGAATGAATGAATGAATTGTTATTTATTTTGTCTTCTTCCTGAAAAATTTCTTCAGTAACTAACTGAAATAATGAATGAATGTTGTTCGTCATCACCAGATAGATATATCTATCTTTCCCCGAGTGATCTATCCCCTGTGACAAATATAGACAACCCGTCATTATTTATAATTCATTACCATTAAAATTCCCATCATCATCCAGTGACGATTTACATAAGAACATTATTTCCAGGGTCAGTGACCTTGTCTGGCCTGGCTGCATCTATGCCATAATGTTTTGTCTCAGTGTATATCCTGCTTCTTCCCAAGCGAGCTTTTTAAGGTATGGATGACGTGTGATGCATAACGGCACATCCAACTACTGTCTGTATATAACATGGAAATGGTCTTGTTTACGTTTTTGCTTCTCTCCTGTTATGCCTGCCCGCGTGTCACACTCCCACGTTCCCCGTCAGCAAATTTAGGTCATGAAATGTGTCCAGGAGTGATGCGTGTCACTTGACATGTGATCTCTCTCTGCTTTCAGTAACCTCTCTCTCTCTCTCTCTCTCTCTCTCTCTCTCTCTCTCTCTCTCTCTCTCTCTCTCTCTCTCTCTCTCTCTCTCTCTCTCTCTCTCTCTCTCCCACACATACACACACACTCTGGGAATATTTTATCATCTGAATATCCTGCCTTTGCTGATTCTTGTTATATCAGTCAGTTGTAACTTTTACTTAACAACCTGTATCAATTCTTCACAACATATACTCTCGAATCATTCAAGGAAATAAAGGTATCAGGAACATTCTATATAATATAGAAAGGATATACTGGAATTGGATATTCATGATATTCATAAGAGATATTCAACAATTTAAAATCTAATACTGGAAACGATAATATTCCATTAATGATATGCGTTACGGCCCCAGATGCAGAACCTTGTATATATGATTCCGTGACAAGATATTGTGGAGGAAAATGGCAACGACCTTGTATTCAGAAAACTGGACCCCAATATTTGTTGAGGCGAGACTCATTATAAAGTCCAGCCAGGCAACGAAACTAAATGTTACCAGAGACATTGTGGTGTACCGAGTTGTTTTGTGGAATGGATGAAACCAAAATCATTTCCTGGTTTCATAGAGGACATTTTGTGGTATAAAACAGATACTTCTATTTTAATTTATACAGACTGATTTCGAACTGAACGAAAATATTTGCAATTAATGATATATTGGAACTGGGAAATCCACTTTTGATTGTGGTAAAGACTTGCTGGATTTACCTTCATGAAACAGGCAGGAGGATTATCATATTACTAAGTGTACCTTCGATGAATAGTCAAAATTAAATGATTATAACAAAATCACATTTCCCACCTGATATAATAATGAGATAAAGACTAACATTTATTACCATTTAGCTCACACTTTATATTGAAATGTCAGACCAAATGAAATATCGAGAGGGAAGGTCTAGAAGGAGGATTTAGAAGAGCAAGTCGAGAAGGGAAGGTGTAACCAGACTGAGACCTTCCCAGAGCGTGTCACATGTTGGCCTGGTGAGGACAGCTGACCCCACACCACCAGCCAGCCGTCCCTCACGCCAGCAGCAGACTGACAGGAACGTCGCCTGCCAAGATCACTAGACCATGATGAGGTCCTGCATACCTTCTCTCTCTCTCTCTCTCTCTCTCTCTCTCTCTCTCTCTCTCTCTCTCTCTCTCTCTCTCTCTCTCTCTCTCTCTCTCTCTCTCTCTCTCTCTCTCTCTCTCTCTAATATATCTAAGTCACATTCCTGCTGGTGTTGTGGACAGTGTGGTGGGTATGAAAGTGGAGGAGTGAATGGTATGTGGTATAGGGCGATGGGTGAGGATGGGGTGAGTGGTAAGGTAGAAGGATGGGATGAGACATTACGATGTGATGGCTGAAGAAAGAAAGGTAAAACGTAACAGGGGAAGGGGAGAGTTGAATGATGAAGGGAGAGAGGAGAGGGAAGGGGTAATGAATGATGGAAAGGATTTAAAGAGAGGAGAGAGAGAGGATTCTGTAATGGGTTACGGGATGAGAAGGGAAAGGTGAGCATGGATGGGAAAGGACTGTAGAATAAAATATAAACTGAAGGCATTGCAGATGGAAAGGAGAGGTTGATGTGAAGGAGAACTGTGGGACAGAAATGGATATGAAGTTAACGAATGAGGGTGAAAAGGATAAAGATGGTGGGCAGAGGAGTGGGAGTCCTGGACGACAGAGAGGGTGTTCCAAGACCTGAGGGAGAACAAAATGATGTAAGATAGAATTAGTTCCATATGGTATATTCCATTTTCTTTGCGAATATCTTATATTCAGTTTCATATACCATCAATGTCCATCTCTTTTTCTGCTTCCACGTTTAACTTACTATATGTCAATTACTGCTGCTGCCTTTATCCTATTCCTATTTCCCTACTATAAACTCCTATTTCACCCTATTATCTCACCTAGACTTTCATAGCTGAAGTAACTTTCATGTCGTTTGAATCTTTTTTCTTGAATCTTTATGCTTTTTTCAGCTTTCTATCCTATTCTCTCTCATTTTCTTTCTCTCCTCCTCATTTTCCCCTCACCGTACCCTAAAGAGCCCAGCTCCTCCTCATCAACCACAGCAACTTTATGACCTGCTTCTCTTGGCCATTTTTTAACATCTAGTTGTTGGACGAGAGAGAGAGAGAGAGAGAGAGAGAGAGAGAGAGAGAGAGAGAGAGAGAGAGAGAGAGAGAGAGAGAGAGAGAGAGAGAGAGAGAGAGAGAGAGAGAGAGAGAGAGAGAGAGAGAGTACCATATATCAGTCAGGTGACGCTGACGGCCACAACCAGTACAGAAGGCAGCCTGGAAGCCATTCAGATGCAGCAGACTGTTCCAGGTGACCATAACATCCTCGTCCCTTTCTCGACCATGGAAGGTCCTCCGGGATGGGGCCGCCCTCACATAACACTGTCGCGTCCTGCGGGTAACGTGGACGTGGCTGGAGATGTAAAGCCCCTCAGACAATTGTTAGTCGAGTCCTTGTTAGGTGGGTTATGTCTGGTCTCGTCTGCAGGATACTCCTCCCTGGCCATACACGTCCCTCCTGGACGATGTGGGAACCAGTTTACCAGCCATGGAATGATCCCTCTACAGACCACATCTCAGCCGAGCAAGACTTTTTCACTTGTCCTTTTTTTTTCTTTTTCTTCCAGATGTAACTGATGTCCGTCTCATTCTCCTTCTGATGGCCCTTTCCCCCCTCTCAGAAAGTTAGACTTCCATCTTACAGAACTGAGCGACTAAAATCTACAACCTCCAGCTGAAGTAGACAAAGAACTGGATAGTGACGTCACACCAGCAGGAGTCAAGACTCACCAGACATATCAAGGTGGCCAAGATGGTGCTAATGATGCCATGTTTCCAGGATTAACTAACCCACCACTATAGCAACACTGCCCTAAACTGTTCACTGCCTTCTGCACGTGATACATTGCTTTATCTTTGTGATCTTAAGATCTGTAATCAGGATTTCTGATGAGCCGCTTTCAGTAATCATCACCTTTAACGCACGTATCTTCAGGAGGCTAGCGTGTGTGGTGCCATCTGCTCATGCATGTTGTTGTACGCTTGGTATATTATTACATATATTCAACTGAAGTCGTGGAGTCTTACACATTTTATGTCTTAATAGACGTTCTTTCTCATTCATTTTCGTATATATAAAGGAGACTGAATACCTACTCCTCTCTCAAAGGCCATTGTGTTCATCTTCACCACCACATTCATGAACAAATTAAACAGCCATGGTGACGTCACACGCCCCTGACGCAGACCCACCCTCACCTGGAACCATTCATGTAGGTGTTACCGGACTTCTGCTCAAGGTTACACCACAAGTGAAAAGTCATCTCTGGCGAGGCTGTATCACTTGGTGTACTGTCAACTCAAAGAACTTCTACGCCAAAGGAGGTCACATTTCCCTGCTAGTGCAAGTAGCGCAACCTTAGGTTGAATAAGTTGGCTACCTGTCTCCACAATGCTACAGGTCTACCATTCCATGAGGACACGACCATTGTACCCCAACTACCGGCTGTTCTAACTAACAGCATCGAGCCAGTCCTTCCCTCTCCTGTGTTTATTACGACGCACCAAGACATCATAACAGCCAAGGACACGATGCAGCAGCACCGCTGGACGATAGAGCCGACCGCCGCCCTTCCTGCCCCCGCAACACTGTGGATAATGGTCGTAGAACCACAGCGGCAGCAGCCGAGCGACCCTGCCGTCGACCAGACATGACCCTTTCCTGGGCAGGTAAAGATATAAACTTTTATTATGAAGGACGACACCTGCCCGGGATACGGAGACACAGAGGCGAGGGACAGAGGGGCTAGAGGTGTGCTGGGGACAGAGGGGCTAGAGGCGTAGTGGGGACACAGGGCTAGAGGTGTAGTGGGGACACAGGGGCTAGAGGTGTAGTGGGGACACAGGGGCTAGAGGTGTAGTGGGGACACAGGGGCTAGAGGTGTGGTGGGGACACAGGGGCTAGAGGTGTAGTGGGGACACAGGGGTTAGAGGTGTGGTGGGGACACCGTGGGGGTTGCTGATAGGGAGGTGTAGGTCACTGGTGGAGCATCCAGGAAGGTGGGGCTGGGGGCACAGAACGAGGGACATAAGGGCTGGACGTTGTTGAGTTATTGGTGGGGGGAGGCGGGTGGGGGTGGATAGAGATACACAGGCTATAGCTGGAGCGTCCAGGAACGTTGGAGTCGGGGACACAGTTCCAGGACCACAGGTCCAGTGATACAGGTTTAATGAGAAATCCACCGACATCAGCCGCTGGAGACACAAGACACATAGGATCGTTATCTCCTGGGACTGTTATCTCCCAGGGCCGTCATCTAACTGGAATGTCATCTCCAGGGGCCATCATCTCCCAGGTCGTCATCTCCAGGGGCCGTCATCTCCCACGTCGCCATCTCCAGGAGTCGTCATATCCCAGGTCGTCATCTCCAGGGGCCGCCATCTCCCAGGTCGTCATCTCCAGGGGTCATCATCTCCCAGGTCGTCTTCTCTAGGGGCCGTCATCTCCCAGGTCATCACCTCCATGGGCTGTCATCTCCTAGGTCATCATTTCTCGGAGTCGTTATCTCCCAGGTCATCATCTCCGGGAGTCGTAATCTCCCAGGTCATCTCCAGGAGTCGACATCTCCGAGGTCGTCATCTCCAGGTGTCGTCATCCCCATATCGTCTTCTCCAGATGTCATTTCCCAGCTCGTTTTCTCCAGGGGCCATCATCTCCCAGGTCGTCATCATCTCCAGGTGTCGTCATCTCCCAGGTAGTAGCTATCTCCCAGGTCGTCATCCCCAGGGTCCATCGTCTCCCAAGTCGCAATCATCTCCAGGGGCCGTCATCTCCCAAGTCGCCATCATCTCCAGGGGCCGTCATCTCCCAAGTCGCCATCATCTCCAGGGGCCGTCACCTCCCAGGTCGTCATCACCAGGGGTCGTCATCTCCCAGGTCGTCATCATCTCCAGGTGTCGTCATCTCCCAGGTAGTCGCTATCTCCCAGGTCGTCATCTCCAGGGGCCGTCATCTCCCAGGTCGCCATCATCTCCAGGGGCCGTCATCTCCCAGGTCGCCATCATCTCCAGGGGTCGTCATCTCCAAGTCGTCGTCATCTCCAGGGGCCGTCATCTCTCAGGTCGCCATCATCTCCAGGGGCCGTCATCTCCCAGGTCGCCATCATCTCCAGGGGCCGTCATCTCCCAGGTCGCCATCATCTCCAGGGGTCGTCATCTCGCGGGTTGGTGTCACCAGTAATTGGTAATGTTCACCTTGGTTAATCTTTCATTAAACTTGGACAGTTTATTCGACGGTGATGCAGCAGCCAGACCCACACTTTATAGTGAGGCACTTTATAAAGTGAGACACTTTATTATGAAGTATTCTAATGTGAGGCACTTTATTAAGAAGTATTCTAATGTGAGGCACTTTACTGTGAGACACTTTATCATGAGGTACTCTAATGTGAGACACTTTACCGTAAGATACTTTATTATGAGGTATTCTAATATAAGGCACTATATTGTGAGTCACTTTACTATGAGGTACTCTAATGTGAGGTAATTTACTGTGAGGCACATTACTGTGAGGTACTCCTGTATGAGACGCTCTACTGAAGTGTGTTCATCCACACTCCCACGTTGATGGTTGGCTGTGGTGTGTTCATCCACACTCCCACGTTGATGGTTGGCTGTGGTGTGTTCATCCACACTCCCACGTTGATGGTTGGCTGTGGTGTCTTCATCCAAACTCCCACGTTGATGGTTGGCTGTAGTGTGTTCATCCACACTCCCACGTTGATGGTTGGCTGTGGTGTGTTCATCCACACTCCCACGTTGATGGTTGGCTGTGGTGTGTTCATCCACACTCCCACGTTGATGGTTGGCTGTAGTGTGTTCATCCAAACTCCCACGTTGATGGTTGGCTGTGGTGTGTTCATCCAAACTCCCACGTTGATGGTTGGCTGTGGTGTGTTCATCCAAACTCCCACGTTGATGGTTGGCTGTGGTGTGTTCATCCACACTCCCACGTTGATGGTTGGCTGTGGTGTGTTCATCCACACTCCCACGTTGATGGTTGGCTGTGGTGTGTTCATCCACACTCCCACGTTGATGGTTGGCTGTGGTGTGTTCATCCACACTCCCACGTTGATGGTTGGCTGTGGTGTGTTCATCCAAACTCCCACGTTCATGGTTAGCTGTCATATTTTTTCATCCTCGGACAGACGCCTAAAAGCTTTGCCACATTTTCAACTATTACATATTTAGATTTTGGTTCCATAAAATTATTGAGGATATTCGTTGCATCTACCTTGAAGGTTTACATTCTCTGAGGTTTCTACATGAGCCACTCTCTTGTTACTAAATTACTATGACGTGACTAAAGCTGAGAAATATTGAGAATGGAGGAAGATGTCCTGAGCAACCTGATAAATACATCAAACACTCAGACATGTGACACAAAATATGAAATGCACTTTATCTATTACTATATTCAGTTCTGATTGGAACTGTATTGGAAAGTGTAACTCGTGAAATATTTTAAAAAAGTATATTACAAAATGTTGGAATAGAATTTTTACAATCATCATTGCTGACGTTAACACAGAATCCATATTTTCATTTTATCTACTTTATCTTTTTCTATTGTGGTGTTCCTTCCTGTCATATTCTACCTATAGTAATGGTCTTGATGTTTTTGTGTATTTGAATATCAATACATAGTAATATCAAATAAGTAATTAAGATGACGTATAAGAATATATAATCCTTAAAACGTCGTCAGGAGATACATTTTCTTTGAAGCAGCTCAGCGCGTATAAGTATACACAAACACACCCAGTCACATCTATACTTTACAGTGAAGGAAGAAATTCTACCACATCTCTGATATTCAATTAATTTCTCCTCAGGATACAGGGAGGTACTTGTCGTTGTTGATGAGAGGAATCACCTCTAGAAAATGTGATTAGATTTTATGTCAAGAATCCTTAAAAGTGAGCAAAAGGAAATTGATAAATGAAGAACTTATTAAAGAGACTTAAAATCACATATAAAGACTTGTACATGCATTTGAAATGATGGTAACGCTGATATGCATACCAGTTTACAATGGTGAAGGCAAAAGTAGCACAGGGAGTAATATCGGCAACACTGGGAGATGGAACCACAAGTAAGTAGCAGCTACAATAGCATTACTGACAAGACACGTAGCTCACGTAACTGCAGGAGCAGCTCATGTAACGGGACCATCAACAGAAATCAACAGCAGCAAAAACATAGAGAGCTGATCTGGATCATCGCATCACTACACGAAGCACAAGTTACTGAAGTAACAACACACACCACAGGAACCACAGCTGCTCTCTCACTGACGTAGACTGATAGGAGTGAGGTCGACACAGACACAGCTGCATCACTCAGTCAAGCAACATTATGAAGCAGTAAGTCGGACCATTCACTCAAGTGACATAGCTGAAGCTATGAAAGGTCTCAGAGTCAGCTGGATCAATCAGTAAAGTGATATGGGTGAAGCTGTGGGGAAAGACACACAGACAGCTGGCCCGATCACTCATGTGGCATGATGAAGCTGTTGAAGAATTTACTTTCCTCAGACTGCATCAGTGTAGACCAACATGTCAATTAATTTGATTATTTAATCAGTCAAAAAATGTCCACAGTAAAATTCTAGTGACTCATATGGTAGGAAGATGAAAAGATAAATTAGGAATATATGCTCACTTTGGAAAGGGAAATACCAAGAGAAAGATGGACAGAATTGTAATTATAAAACAATATCGTAGAACATCAATGGTCTGCTGAAAATAGATATGCATGAAGTGGGAGGGACAGTAGACGAAGATGAAACTTAAAAACAAACCCCTGAACTCTTTACAAACACAATGGACATACATGATATGATTCTGCGTCTCCTAACAGTTAGCTGGATAGCCCGCTACCCGACATACTCCTGCTATCTTTCAGGAACGAAATTTCAGAGAGAAATCATCTCATGTGTACTCGAGCTAACGCTCCCCTCCTCCGTTGATCTCCTCTTATATCATTACTGATGACGTACATATACGCTGCATTGCTCGCTCCATTAACCAGGTCAACTACTCTGGTGCCGCCTGTCCTTCAGGATGGTGTACATTAAGACTCTTCAAACATCATGCTGGTCCCTCTGTACAATCCCTCGCTTAATGAAAATGATCTGTGTACGAGTAGTGCCAGACGAGGGAGGTCGTCGACCCTCTAGCAGAACCAGTAGTGGCAGCAACAGCAGCAGCAGCAGCAGTGCAGCCGACCAGCACCACCAGCAGTATTGCCGCTGCTGCAACACGAGATGGCGAGGGTAACTGGGTCATCAATATTCGTCATAACACTCGTGCAGCAAGTTGCATTCTGGACACGGCACCAGAGAGGAGGAGGATAGACGGTGAGGGTTCATAGGAGTGACAGGATCGTGTGACATCATATGCTGTGACATCATTTGTTGTGGACATCATGTGTTGTGACATCTTGTGTTGGTGACATTAAGAGATGTGACACATTGCTGTGATACCTGCTTCTTCCCCCGAACAGCTAAGCTGTGGTATTTTCTTGCTTCTCTTGTCATCCCTTTTCATAAAACTTTCTTCCGTTAAGAGTCAAGTCTACACACACCTACGGAGCCATGATTAATTTGTAGTTTATCTATATTTTACTTTGTTCTTTCACCCGAGATGGCTTAGATTGGTTCATGTTTTGCCTGTGCTGTGTCGCAAGCTTGTATAATACACACACACACACACACACACACACACACACACACACATATATATATATATATATATATATATATATATATATATATATATATATATATATATATATATATATATATATATATATATATATATATATATATATATATATATATTTTTTTTTTTTTTTTTTTTTTTCAATTTGCTTTGTCGCTATCTCCCGCGTTTGCCAGGTAGCGCAAGGAAACAGACGAAAGAAATGGCCCAACCCACCCCCATACACATGTATATACATACACGTCCACACACGCAAGTATACATGCCTATACATCTCAATGTACACATATATATACTCACAGAGACACACATATATACCCATGCACACAGTTCACACTGTCTGCCTTTTTTCATTCCCATCGCCACCTCGCCACACATGGAATACCATCCCCCTCCCCCCTCATGTGTGCAAAGTAGCGCTAGGAAAAGACAACAAAGGCCCCATTCGTTCACACTCAGTCTCTAGCTGTCATGCAATAATGCCCGAAACCACAGCTCCCTTTCCACATCCAGGCCCCACACAACTTTCCATGGTTTACCCAGACGCTTCACATGCCCTGATTCAATCCACTGACAGCACGTCAACCCCGGTATACCACATCGATCCAATTCACTCTATTCCTTGCCCTCCTTTCACCCTCCTGCATGTTCAGGCCCCGATCACTCAAAATCTTTTTCACTCCATCTTTCCACCTCCAATTTGGTCTCCCACTTCTCCTCGTTCCCTCCACCTCCGACACATATCCTCTTGGTCAATCTTTCCTCACTCATTCTCTCCATGTGCCCAAACCATTTCAAAACACCCTCTTCTGCTCTCTCAACCACGCTCTTTTTATTTCCACACATCTCTCTTACCCTTACATTACTTACTCGATCAAACCACCTCACACCACACATTGTCCTCAAACATCTCATTTCAAGCACTTCCACCCTCCTGCGCACAACTCTATCCATAGCCCACGCCTCGCAACCATACAACATTGTTGGAACCACTATTCCTTCAAACATACCCATTTTTGCTTTCCGAGATAATGTTCTCGACTTCCAGACATCCTTCAAGGCTCCCAGAATTTTCGCCCCCTCCCCCACCCTATGATTCACTTCCGCTTCCATGGTTCCATCCGCTGCCAGATCCACTCCCAGATATCTAAAACACTTTACTTCCTCCAGTTTTTCTCCATTCAAACTTACCTCCCAATTGACTTAACACTCAACCCTACTGTACCTAATAACCTTGCTCTTATTCACATTTACTCTTAACTTTCTTCTTTCACATACATTACCAAACTCAGTCACCAGCTTCTGCAGTTTCTCACATGAATATATATATATATATATATATATATATATATATATATATATATATATATATATATATATATATATATATATATATATATATATATAGAGGGTGAAGGCATGTACAGAGCATCAGATTGGGGAAGAGCAGTGTGGTTTCAGAAGTGGTAGAGGATGTGTGGATCAGGTGTTTGCTTTGAAGAATGTATGTGAGAAATACTTAGAAAAGCAAATGGATTTGTATGTAGCATTTATGGATCTGGAGAAGGCATATGATAGAATTGATAGAGATGCTCTGTGGAAGGTATTAAGAATATATGGTGTGGGAGGCAAGTTGTTAGAAGCAGTGAAAAGTTTTTATCGAGGATGTAAGGCATGTGTACGTGTAGGAAGAGAGGAAAGTGATTGGTTCTCAGTGAATGTAGGTTTGCGGCAGGGGTGTGTGATGTCTCCATGGTTGTTTAATTTGTTTATGGATGGGGTTGTTAGGGAGGTGAATGCAAGAGTTTTGGAAAGAGGGGCAAGTATGAAGTCTGTTGGGGATGAGAGAGCTTGGGAAGTGAGTCAGTTGTTGTTCGCTGATGATACAGCGCTGGTGGCTGATTCATGTGAGAAACTGCAGAAGCTGGTGACTGAGTTTGGTAAAGTGTGTGGAAGAAGAAAGTTAAGAGTAAATGTGAATAAGAGCAAGGTTATTAGGTACAGTAGGGTTGAGGGTCAAGTCAATTGGGAGGTGAGTTTGAATGGAGAAAAACTGGAGGAAGTGAAGTGTTTTAGATATCTGGGAGTGGATCTGGCAGCGCATGGAACCATGGAAGCGGAAGTGGATCATAGGATGGGGGAGGGGGCGAAAATTCTGGGAGCCTTGAAGAATGTGTGGAAGTCGAGAACATTATCTCGGAAAGCAAAAATGGGTATGTTTGAAGGAATAGTGGTTCCAACAATGTTGTATGGTTGCGAGGCGTGGGCTATGGATAGAGTTGTGCGCAGGAGGATGGATGTGCTGGAAATGAGATGTTTGAGGACAATGTGTGGTGTGAGGTGGTTTGATCGAGTGAGTAACGTAAGGGTAAGAGAGATGTGTGGAAATAAATAGAGCGTGGTTGAGAGAGCAGAAGAGGGTGTTTTGAAATGGTTTGGGCACATGGAGAGAATGAGTGAGGAAAGATTGACCAAGAGGATATATGTGTCGGAGGTGGAGGGAACGAGGAGAAGAGGGAGACCAAATTGGAGGTGGAAAGATGGAGTGAAAAAGATTTTGTGTGATCGGGGCCTGAACATGCAGGAGGGTGAAAGGAGGGCAAGGAATAGAGTGAATTGGAGCGATGTGGTATACCGGGGTTGACGTGCTGTCAGTGGATTGAATCAAGGCATGTGAAGCGTCTGGGGTAAACCATGGAAAGCTGTGTAGGTATGCATATTTGCGTGTGTGGACGTATGTATATACATGTGTATGGGGGTGGGTTGGGCCATTTCTTTCGTCTGTTTCCTTGCGCTACCTCGCAAACGCGGGAGACAGCGACAAAGCAAAAAAAAAAAAAAAAAAAATATATATATATATATATATATATATATATATATATATATATATATATATATATATATATATATATATATATATATATATATATATATATTTCTTTTTTTTTTCACACTATTCGACATTTCCTGCGATAGCGATGTAGCGTTAAGAACAGAGGACTGGGCCTTTAAGGGAATATCCTCACCTGGCCCACTTCTCTGTTCCTTCTTTTGGAAAATTAAAAAAAAAAAACGATATATATATATATATATATATATATATATATATATATATATATATATATATATATATATATATATATATATATATGTGTGTGTGTGTGTGTGTGTGTGTGGCCGGGCCTTGAGATGCCGACAAAAAAAGGACAAAAGTTACTGTGATTTTCAGGCTTAAAAAAATCTTGACATTGTTGATCCAGAGTAGTTCGTTGACACAGAGTTGAACAGTCAATTTTGGGGCAAACTAGAACTTCTGCAATACAATAGTCAGGACACAATGAGAAGATATATTTCTATGGTAGAGATAAGGTACATGCATGATCCTAGCAGGGCTACCGTCCGGGAGACACGACGATATCCCTGGCCTGGGGTATCGTCCAGCATTATGTAGTATCACAAGAGGTATCGCTCAAGGTACTGCAGTGAGGGTCAGGTCACTGAGGTCACGTCATGGTTACAGGCAGTTTGTTGGGCCATTAATTTCCGGGAACTAGACGAGCAACGTTAATGACCCAGACGAGAGAGTTGACACTACGAGCGATAAGGGACACTGGCTTGACCAGCACGTCCACCCAGCGCAACACACTGACATATTCCACTAATTGGTCACAACGCCAGAATATCGCGCTTCATACACAAAGCCAAACGTGTGGTACGTGACAGATGCCTAACAAATATTTCATATATTGATGAGAAACAGAGACCGCTGGTACCGGGTATATGTTTGTCACTCATATTTTATATCCTTAGGTGGTCACACACACACACACACACACACACACACACACACACACACACACACACACACACACACACACACACACACACACACACACACACGGAGTAGAATGTTTAGAAGATGAGACCCTGCGAGTGTAAAACTCCTTCCACTTACACTACAAATGAGTAATTACATTCTGGTGTCCGGTGGTTTAGAGAAAGTAGTCAAAATCTTCAAAGATAAAGATAATCTGGTATGAACTATGATGCCAGAGGTGGATTACCCCGGAAGAATACCTCAGATAATCCAGTAGTGTAGACGTGTCTCCTGTGACGTGCTCGTGTGACGTGGTGACGTTACTGGCTTGTTACATTGTCTGGTGAGAAGCTTCAGATCATCAAGACATCAGAGAGATCCTTCGAGACGCTTTACCAACGGTAAAAGTGGCTACAGATCACAATATTTTCCCCGACCTTCACCCACAAGCCCAGTCTTGATCTGTCGTCAAGGCTTCACATAACCCTCTTTGTTGAGGCTGGGATGGGTGAACGATGGAAGGGAAGGAGGAGGAGGTGAGGGGCTGAAGAGAAGGTTAGAGAATAGGATGGAACAGAAGTGTGGGCTGAAAGGAGTAAGAATAATATAATGCCATCAGGAGTAAGGTGAACAGGACCAGATCCTGCTGCGCTAGCCCTCCTCCCTGGTAATCAAAACCTTAATGAAACACATGACGGCCATCTTCTCTCCCTGACCACTTTATCTTCACTACCTTTATCTTTCCTCTGTTAGTTTTTTTTTTCCATTCTCCTCAGTGCTTCTCTGCCCACTTTTGGGTGAAAAGTATCAGAGAAAACGGAAAGTAAGAGACAGGAATCAATTCTCCTTGTCTTCGTCAACGTCTTCCTCAGGAGAATAATGGTCATTATCCTCCTGAAGAAGTGCTGACGAAACTGAGAAGATCAACTTCCTGGATCTTGCCCTCAGGTTTCTTTGCAACATTATACCCATCTGTCTCTGTGGATAACATTCTTCCGCTTCTCCTGCAAGTCTTTTCCCACCCTTTCCACCATCACTTCCTCCTCATTTATTATCATTGTTTCAGGCAATTAGTCAGGACGGAGACCTATGATGTCATCAGTTCAGATATTACATGAGTTGATTACGTTATAAATGATATGGTATACAGTTCCTTTGTTTCTAAGTCTTAAGTAATGTACAAACTCATGGCTGTAGTGACTGGAGAAATGGGCAAAACGATAATCACTTTTGATGTGATAAATGACATCCTCCACCGTAGACACAGACTTATCAAACTTACCATCTCTCCGCCGTCCTTGTGTCCACACTGCCTCCACTAATCCTACCATCTTTCATGACTCACCCATCGACCTCCACAACTTCCTTCCTCTCCACATCTCCTCTCACAAAACCCTTCTTCTTACTACCACAACATCACCTCGCTTCTCTCCCTCTCTCTACCCCCACTCATCCAGACTTCCTTCCCTCTCCTCCTCTTCCTCCTTAGTCATCACTTTCCCAATCAACATCATCTTTCACTGCCACACACATCCTCCTCCAGCTCTTTCCTCTTCATCTCCAACATCCCCCATCAAAATTTTCATCCTGGTGGAGGGTCCTCACTATCCGACCTGGGTTGGTGGAGGGTAGTCACCATCCGACCTGGGCTGGTGGTGGGGCCTCACTATCCGACCTGGGCTGGTGGTGGGGCCTCACATCCGACTTGAGCTGGTGGTGGGGCCTCACATCCGACTTGAGCTGGTGGAGGCTCTCTCTCTCTCTCTCTCTCTCTCTCTCTCTCTCTCTCTCTCTCTCTCTCTCTCTCTCTCTCTCTCTCTCTCTCTCTCTCTCTCTCTCTCTCTCTCTCTCTCTCTCTCTCTCTCTGAGTAAAGAAAGTCAGGTTAATGACAAAAGCCACATAATTCATCATTAATCTATATCCAAGAGTAAGATGATTAGGGCTTTATTTACACTCAACTTTAATCTTCATTAAGCTGCTTCAGTGGACGAGACCTTCGCTACCTGAGTGTGTCGCTGTGAGGTCACGAACAAAGGGAGTTGTGCAGCAATACGCAGATATCTGTGAATATGGATGCACGAAACATCAAGAGTTTGTGTGTGGAAGGCATCGGTCTGAAAATGGTGCATGAACTGGATCGCTTCAAAGGTATTTGCTCCTCCACTACTTGAAGCGTTAAATTCCAAGCCTTCCTGACCCTCTCTCCTGTACAGGGGATTCAGTCACGTATGAATCCATTAACGTTTCATGGGTATTGACCAGCAACCTGAAGAACGTGTGTGTGTGTGTGTGTGTGTGTGTGTGTGTGTGTGTGTGTGTGTGTGTGTGTACAAACTCATGCCTATCTCAAATCAACAATACAACATGCTCATAAAGTTGATCGTACTTCCGGTACCAGCATCCAACATTATTATCTTCTCTGACATAATTATCTCTGAAATCACAGACCAGGCTAGTGATAACCACCCGGGGTAATATCGGGTGGCCCAGGGCCATGTGTTGTGCCCTGACAACGTTGGGGTGGCCCAGGGCCATGTGTTGTGCCCTGACAACGGTGGAGTGGCCCAGGGTCATGTGTTGTGTCCTGACAACGTTGGAGTGGCCCAGGGCCATGTGTTGTGCCCTGACAATGGCATTAAACCCGTGAGGATTTACTGGGTTAGGAAGACGTCCTTTTGTGTGGGTGTGTGGCTGGCTGGCTGGCTGGGCTGCAGGTGACAGCTGCCAAGGTTCCTCAGGCCTCCACAATGCTGCCATCAACACCAGGTGGGTAATTCTGGCTGCGGATTGCTCGTATGTTTGTCTGTCTGTATCACGTCTTGCAGTTAGTCTTCATTATCTGGAGAGAAATGAAATTTCAAGGTTTTGAAGGTCATTCTTCCCGACCGCTGCCACGATGCTCCATGAAGATTAGCGGACCAACCTCAGGGTAAGATAGTGGCGAAAATATTTCCATTCGGAAAAGACATCATTTCTAGTCATAAATTATAATCATCCTTTGAAGACACTTTTATTCTCTTGGGTCGATCGAAAAGTAGAACGAAAATATCATATAAAGATGCAACTGAATTATGTTATATATTTTAGCGCTGACTTATTAAAGAACTGAGACTTATCTTCAATTGAATAGGGTTAATATAAGAAAGATATATCATCTCAAGAGATTAAATCCCAAACTCTAAGTAAGAAGATTTTCAAATAGGAACATTTCCTCTACATAAGAAGAGCAATGAGTTATATCTGTCGTTCAAGCACTTCATTTGGCCATGTTGTTGTACATCTAACTTCACATCTGGCGCTGACGACATATGGCACAGCGCTACTGTATCATTTATCATCTTTATGAGTAAATGAGAGAGAGAGAGAGAGAGAGAGAGAGAGAGAGAGAGAGAGAGAGAGAGAGAGAGAGAGAGAGAGAGAGAGAGAGAGAGAGAGAGAGAGAGAGAGAGATCATTGGAGGAGGTAAAAGAGAGACATTCTCAGGCCATGATGTCTCCGACAGCAGCTGCAGTGCCTTCAGGAGGAGTGAGGCGGTGTGGGACCCAGACTTGCCCTTGACATGTCCTTCCTAGAGGCGCCCACCAGCTCTTGACTGTCACTTGCATTAACGACACCGAAGAGGAGGGGTCCATGATGCCAGAGAGAGGAGAGGCATGATAGCGTGTGTGAGCGTCTGGCGGGATTTCTATGTGTGGTATGAGTATGTGTGTCTGCCTGCCTTCTCTATGTATGCTTGTATGTGTTGTAGGTGTCTGTGTATGTCCATATTTTCATATATGTATTAATCATTACACATTATTCATCTTCTCTCATTCATAAATACATTACATCTTGTACAGTAAATAGTTACATGTAATAATGTGAAAGAAGGAATTTAGAAACCATGATACTTTATGATGGTGTTCTTAGAGGCAGCTGCTTGCTCTCATCATCCGATGGCCGCCATCACTACGGCCAACCTCGGTCGTGCCAGATCTTGATCATAGGTCAATCCCAGTTGTCAACCGGATCAGAAGAACAAGAGGGCGACAGAGACGGTCCTGAAGAGGAAGGACAATGGTTCACAACAGTCAGACCTGAGCTACAGAGTCACGACGACGTTGATGCTTAGTATACTATGGATTTGCTACAGTAATGGTTGCGAGGGATGATATCTGGAATACATCACGAGCAGTGAGTGGCAAGGCAAGTTCTCACAATGACATGACCGGTAGGGAAGTACGTGGGATAAGTAATGTACAAACTATATATCACATTCCTCATGGTACTGCAGTACTCCCGGAAGCTCTATTCCTAAGCAATACCATCTGATATATTTTGATGATCCCAGCTGGACCATCCCTGAGGATCATCCCAGGACCAGATATTCTTCACTTATTCTCCTACTGTGGTTGAGTGAGTTCTGGAGGCCACATCCCCGTGCATAATGTCCCTCCGTTGCTGGAGACTGACCTGCAAACTTTGTCAACTTATTCTAAGGCTTTTCTTCACAGAAGTATAAAGTTGAAGTCATCATCCAACGCCAGTAAATATTTACATATTCTCCCCACAACACGCAAATAGCAATCTCTCTCTCTCTCTCTCTCTCTCTCTCTCTCTCTCTCTCTCTCTCTCTCTCTCTCTCTCTCTCTCTCTCTCTCTCTCTCTCTCTCTCTCTCTCTCTCTCTCATACATACGCACTCACACACACACACAGGTAGCAGCAGCAGTTGTGCTTAGCTCTGTTACCTCAGCCTTCACCTCCTCATTAAACATACAAGAACCATCGATTTGTGCATTACCAGGCGAAACGATGTGTAAAACTGTCCTTTGATCGTTCAAGACGAAGAGACGACGGTGAATCAGTCTAGCAAACTACCTGACAGTATAAGCAGTGAGCAGTGTGCGGGAGGACACAGACCTCTTGTGTACAGAGAGTATAGAGGAAGAGGTTGATTCCTCACTTCTGAAGGACTTAGAAACGCTTTCGCATCTGATCGTAAACCAGATTAGTGATCTCTGAGGGGAACTTGTGGAGATGTACGATCTTACTGAGTGCTTCAAGATGCGTTAGGTCGAGAGGCTTCCTGAAACTGGTACACAATCCATGCGACTTGAGAGGCTTATCAAGGAAGATAAGGATCTTCCCAGGTTTTGATCTACTGGTTGCAAATCTGGACAACTTAAGACATTACATCAAAGGCTGGTAATATGAGGACACGGCAGATAAGCCCACAATCTGCCCCTCCCACTTAACAGAACAAGATCCCTTCCTCTTAATGATGACTGCTTTGTTCAGAGCCATTCACAACAGGGGCCAGGCATACAGTTCTTAACAAAGGTTCATCATTGCTCAGAGAGTAGACAGCATAAAGACCATATGTAGCCCATAGATCATTGCACCATCATTCCTCAGTCGATGCTACTGATCCTTCCACTCCTCCATCTGGCCAAAGACGAGACTGGAACCTGAGATGAATGGTGCATAATGAGCCAGCAGCTGCACGATAGCTAATACCAGCTCGTACCTCCTAGTTCCCGTGTATCACCAGTGATCCCCGCCTGCACCAGTGTCTGTTACAACTGTGGCAGGTTGAGAAAGGGATCAACTTTAACTTTCGAAATGTATTGGAGATGGATGATAATCACACACACACACACACACACACACACACACACACACACACACACAACACGCACGCGCGCTCAATGGTGGGCGCGGGTAGCAATAGGCGTGATCACTGGATGTAGCTGGCGGTGATCAGAGGCGGACGATATGAAAATAGTTCGTCAGTAATGCTAATACCACCAGGGTGTGTGGTCGTTAGCACCGATTCATTCCGGCAACAAACTGCTTCCCAAATGGCCCACTTGTGCTTCACAAGGGCAGAGCCCCGCCACTGCCTAATTATGCAAGCAGTAAATCTGCATGTCCTGAATGGTGTTGTGGTCATTAGTGGGGCGGCTGGTGGACTAGGGATCCTGTTGTTGTTCAGTGGGTCTACTGGCCACTGACGTCCCTTCAGTAAGTCGTCTCAGAGGTTGATGACGCGCTTGTGTCGGATGGTGCCAAGGTATTATGGGAACTTGGGTGGTTATGGGAGGAATACGGGAGAGTGGAAGACATGTGGAGCTTTGGTAGCCTGGGAGCTGAGGAAGGTTGGGAAGTGAGTTCTCGAGAGAGGGAGTCTTGGGAGGTGAGGAACTGAGGAATACGGTGAGATGGGAACATTCATTTAGTCATTCATTTAAGGATTTTGTTCTTAGCTGATGTGTTAGTTTCGTTATCTTTCACAGCTCACCGTCTAAACCCTGTCTTCATATTTCTTTTGTTTAAAGACCTGAAATTTGTTCAACGTTTTCTGGACGAGATCATATTCGGTGATGTGGAATATTAGCACAATTCAAGGTATTTTGGAATAAGTGTTCCCAGTTATAAGGTTTTGCTCTATATTGGCTTTCTAGATGTACATTGTCTTGTGCATTTAGGATCATTGGTGGGAAGCGTTTAGTATCATCTCACACAGCTCCAGTTGTGTCAAGATCCACAAAACAATTGTAAGAAGTCTGGACGACCTTACCTGTTCCTTGAAGGACTTGTCCATTTTCTGTTTGGCTACGAAACCTAAAGACTTCCAACTGAGATTTCCACAAGCTCTACCAAGAATACCACATGATTAATGAAGACGTCATTTAATGTGCCATTTATGTCCATTATGCAATACAGGCGTAACTACTGACAAGTTTCATTCATCAGGTATACTATTCTGCGGTTGTCTTCATATCGTAAACAAGACGAATGACGATATCTGATTTTCCTTCCTCAGTACCTCAGCTGCAGGTCGCTCGGGTCGCCTGTATTGCAAGGATACATTTTATCTCTTTCTGTAGCTATACCATTTTAGGCAGTTTGTCGTGAGTGGAACCTTCCCTCCGCCTCCCACAAGATACTTGAGATGGTTAAGACTGATTGTTTATGAGATTCAATGTAGGATAAGAGATTCATTTCTAGCCAAAGCTTTTTATTTTCTCTACATCGTTCTACTATTTTTATGGATCACAGACGAGACATGTCTTATACAAAAGATTTTGCTATTTCTTATGTTTAAAACATTCTTGTTTGCACAGTCACATATTATCACAGTCCCATCTTACATTCGTTTTCCTCCTGTTTATATTTTCTCACAAGTTTCATGTGAATATATCTACTCTGGGAGGCGCTCTGGCTCGTTGGAATATTTGATTAGCTTTTCATATTTTTCCTCAGCTGATGAATCCTTTTAATTAACAATTCTGCAACTGTAATTTATTCTAAAAATTCCCGTAACTTTTTTCCATTTCTAGTGTATTTTGTTTTCCCTGGTTTATTTACATTTGTGTATAACAATATATATATATATATATATATATATATATATATATATATATATATATATATATATATATATATATATATATATATATATATATATATATATATATATATATATATATATATATATATATATATATATATATATATATATATATATATATATATATATATATATTTTTTTTTTTTTTTTTTATACCTCGTCGCTGTCTCCCGCGTTTGCGAGGTAGCGCAAGGAAACAGACGAAAGAAATGGCCCAACCCCCCCCCCATACACATGTACATACACACGTCCACACACGCAAATATACATACCTACACAGCTTTCCATGGTTTACCCCGGACGCTTCACATGCCTTGATTCAATCCACTGACAGCACGTCAACCCCGGTATACCACATCGCTCCAATTCACTCTATTCTTGCCCTCCTTTCACCCTCCTGCATGTTCAGGCCCCGATCACACAAAATCTTTTTCACTCCATCTTTCCACCTCCAATTTGGTCTCCCTCTTCTCCTCGTTCCCTCCACCTCCGACACATATATCCTCTTGGTCAATCTTTCCTCACTCATTCTCTCCATGTGCCCAAACCACTTCAAAACACCCTCTTCTGCTCTCTCAAGCACGCTCTTTTTATTTCCACACATCTCTCTTACCCTTACGTTACTCACTCGATCAAACCACCTCACACCACACATTGTCCTCAAACATCTCATTTCCAGCACATCCATCCTCCTGCGCACAACTCTATCCATAGCCCACGCCTCGCAACCATACAACATTGTTGGAACCACTATTCCCTCAAACATACCCATTTTTGCTTTCCGAGATAATGTTCTCGACTTCCACACATTCTTCAAGGCCCCCAGAATTTTCGCCCCCTCCCCCACCCTATGATCCACTTCCGCTTCCATGGTTCCATCCGCTGACAGATCCACTCCCAGATATCTAAAACACTTCACTTCCTCCAGTTTTTCTCCATTCAAACTCACCTCCCAATTGACTTGACCCTCAACCCTACTGTACCTAATAACCTTGCTCTTATTCACATTTACTCTTAACTTTCTTCTTCCACACACTTTACCAAACTCAGTCACCAGCTTCTGCAGTTTCTCACATGAATCAGCCACCAGCGCTGTATCATCAGCGAACAACAACTGACTCACTTCCCAAGCTCTCTCATCCCCAACAGACTTCATACTTGCCCCTCTTTCCAAGACTCTTGCATTTACCTCCCTTACAACCCCATCCATAAACAAATTAAACAACCATGGAGACATCACACACCCCTGCCGCAAACCTACATTCACTGAGAACCAATCACTTTCCTCTCTTCCTACACGTACACATGCCTTACATCCTCGATAAAAACTTTTCACTGCTTCTAACAACTTGCCTCCCACACCATATATTCTTAATACCTTCCACAGAGCATCTCTATCAACTCTATCATATGCCTTCTCCAGATCCATAAATGCTACATACAAATCCATTTGCTTTTCTAAGTATTTCTCACATACATTCTTCAAAGCAAACACCTGATCCACACATCCTCTACCACTTCTGAAACCACAACGCTCTTCCCCAATCTGATGCTCTGTACATGCCTTCACCCTCTCAATCAATACCCTCCCATATAATTTACCAGGAATACTCAACAAACTTATACCTCTGTAATTTGAGCACTCACTCTTATCCCCTTTGCCTTTGTGCAATGGCACTATGCACGCATTCCGCCAATCCTCAGGCACCTCACCATGAGTCATACATACATACATACAATATATGTATATATGCCGGCAAGGCAGCAGGTTTGGATGGTATTGCAGTGGAATTTATTGAAAAAGGGGGTGACTGTATTGTTGACTGGTTGGTAAGGTTATTTAATGTATGTATGACTCATGGTGAGGTGCCTGAGGATTGGCGGAATGCGTGCATAGTGCCATTGTACAAAGGCAAAGGGGATAAGAGTGAGTGCTCAAATTACAGAGGTATAAGTTTGTTGAGTATTCCTGGTAAATTATATGAGAGGGTATTGATTGAGAGGGTGAAGGCATGTACAGAGCATCAGATTGGGGAAGAGCAGTGTGGTTTCAGAAGTGGTAGAGGATGTGTGGATCAGGTGTTTGCTTTGAAGAATGTATGTGAGAAATACTTAGAAAAGCAAATGGATTTGTATGTAGCATTTATGGATCTGGAGAAGGCATATGATAGAGTTGATAGAGATGCTCTGTGGAAGGTATTAAGAATATATGGTGTGGGAGGAAAGTTGTTAGAAGCAGTGAAAAGTTTTTATCGAGGATGTAAGGCATGTGTACGTGTAGGAAGAGAGGAAAGTGATTGGTTCTCAGTGAATGTAGGTTTGCGGCAGGGGTGTGTGATGTCTCCATGGTTGTTTAATTTGTTTATGGATGGGGTTGTTAGGGAGGTAAATGCAAGAGTTTTGGAAAGAGGGGCAAGTATGAAGTCTGTTGGGGATGAGAGAGCTTGGGAAGTGAGTCAGTTGTTGTTCGCTGATGATACAGCGCTGGTGGCTGATTCATGTGAGAAACTGCAGAAGCTGGTGACTGAGTTTGGTAAAGTGTGTGGAAGAAGAAAGTTAAGAGTAAATGTGAATAAGAGCAAGGTTATTAGGTACAGTAGGGTTGAGGGTCAAGTCAATTGGGAGGTGAGTTTGAATGGAGAAAAACTGGAGGAAGTGAAGTGTTTTAGATATCTGGGAGTGGATCTGGCAGCGGATGGAACCATGGAAGCGGAAGTGGATCATAGGGTGGGGGAGGGGGCGAAAATTCTGGGGGCCTTGAAGAATGTGTGGAAGTCGAGAACATTATCTCGGAAAGCAAAAATGGGTATGTTTGAAGGAATAGTGGTTCCAACAATGTTGTATGGTTGCGAGGCGTGGGCTATGGATAGAGTTGTGCGCAGGAGGATGGATGTGCTGGAAATGAGATGTTTGAGGACAATGTGTGGTGTGAGGTGGTTTGATCGAGTGAGTAACGTAAGGGTAAGAGAGATGTGTGGAAATAAAAAGAGCGTGGTTGAGAGAGCAGAAGAGGGTGTTTTGAAGTGGTTTGGGCACATGGAGAGGATGAGTGAGGAAAGATTGACCAAGAGGATATATGTGTCGGAGGTGGAGGGAACGAGGAGAAGAGGGAGACCAAATTGGAGGTGGAAAGATGGAGTGAAAAAGATTTTGTGTGATCGGGGCCTGAACATGCAGGAGGGTGAAAGGAGGGCAAGGAATAGAGTGAATTGGAGCGATGTGGTATACCGGGGTTGACGTGCTGTCAGTGGATTGAATCAAGGCATGTGAAGCGTCTGGGGTAAACCATGGAAAGCTGTGTAGGTATGTATATTTGCGTGTGTGGACGTATGTATATACATGTGTATGGGGGGGGGGGGGGGGCCATTTCTTTCGTCTGTTTCCTTGCGCTACCTCGCAAACGCGGGAGACAGCGACAAAGTGTAATAAAAAAAAAAAATAAATATATATATATATATATATATATATATATATATATATATATATATATATATATATATATATATATATATATATATATATATATATATATAACATATAAACCTCCAACAGCCAGGATCGAGCCATGGCAACAGGCGGGAGCCCTACCACTAGGCTATGATCACCCCTGATAGGGAAATGACTATTCGAATGCTATGTACTCGAATACCCTTCGTCTCACGTTGGTGAGCAACGGGGTCTACACCGGTCACTTCCCATTAGGCTCACACAGCCAGCAGATAGCATTTTACAGAACCTAACTGTAGACCCCGTTGCTTACCAACGTGAGACGAAGGGTATTCGAGTACATAGCATTCGAATTGTCATTTCCCTACTAGGGGCGATCATAGCCTAGCGGTAGCAGTTCCGCCTGTCGCACAGGGGTCCCGGGTTCGATCCTGGCTGTTGGAGGTTTGTATCTTCTATGAAGGTGCGCGTTCATATGCACTTTTTTCGTATTCATATACCTCCGCGTTGTACAGTTAGGTTTGGTAAAATGCTATCTGCTATCTGGTGTCGTGGAGCCAGATGATGTCGTGGAGGCAAATGATGTCTTGGAAGCAGATGGCACCGTGGTGCACTGTGAGGCAGATGGTCACGTGGAGTCAGTCTTGCATCCGCGGTGGCCGGATCTTGCCTTTGGTGGTGCTTAGGATCTTCTTGTATGTCCCCTGGAAGATTTGTCAGAGAACGAGCCACCCACCACTCCAGACGCAGGGTCCAGCCTGAAGATGGCTCTAATATTGAGAATGCTGAGACCGTGGCCACATTCCAGGCTAAGGGCAAGGCCTAAGCTAAGGTCAAAAAAAGGAAAAGACAAAAGGCGTGGCTGAGGTCATACTCTATGTAAGACCTGGATCATTCAATTCTGCAGCTTTGCAATAATGTTATCAAACTGACGTATCATCATCACAACATATGAATATCAAATTGACGTATCATCATCAGAACATCTGAATATCAAACTGACGTATCATCATCACAATTTTGAATATTAAACTGACGTAACATCATCACAATATATGATATCAAACTCGTATTTCCACATACCAAACTCCCATCTTTTTGAGTGCAAGGTTCTGTTATGAAAGAAAAGAATTCTAATGCTTAGCGGTGTAGAAAAAGACACAGATATCACAGATATTCACTTTACTGAAATATAAACAAACCTAAACTAAAATAATTATACCGACAAATTTACATACATTGCAAACAAACAAAGAAAAACATACCCATATCATCAGACACTAGCAAACGCAGCCATAAATTGCAGACGTTTAAGGACACGTAAACCCTATGAAATACTCATAAATCTGAATATAGATCATGTGAGCGTGAATCATACAGAGACCCTGCTATACTAACTCATACACCTTGATAAAACATACATAAACAAACTCAAACATATCAAAGCTAGACCATACCTACTAAGAAAAATACGCCATCAAATACAAGGAAACTGAAACTCCATACATACGTAGACATCCGTTAAACCAACTGAACATAGTGAAACATGGAAAAGAAAACTTTTGTCATGTATATATGTACCAGCGATGTGCTGAAGGAGAGATCGGAGGAGCTGTTAGAGAAATACTGCCGACTTATCTGACGTTTCCCTGTACTCTATATCGGTGACAGGTCTCCTTACTCTGTCCTCATCTTTTAGTCACCATATACAATAAATATTTCAGTCGCTGTGCGGCATTCTATGGTTCTCCTGATTTATTATGTGACCAAAGTTCTGTAGTAACTCCTCACTGGCTCTATGGTCTTGTGAGGTCACTCTCTCTTTCCTCACCTTCCCGCTGACCTATAGTGTCTCCTACCTAGCTTATTGGTCCTCTATGGCACTTATCACCTACCATTACTGGCCTACGTAATTTCGCCTCTTAGAAATTTTGGATTTCAGTGGCACTTCTGTATTTCTTTTGTTTCAGGCCAGAATTCAAAGACTCTTACTTACTGTATCAAGTGCAGAACTACCAGTCTAGTCCTGGAGTCTCGTAACACCATCTTGGACAACCCTCCCTGGAGGAAGTGGGTAACTAAGTACAGAGACAACTTTAAGTACGATGTTGAGACCGTCGTCTGGGAGAAACTCGTTATACTTTGACAGACGATGTTGTTCATGAATGAACACCTCGGATCTGAAGGGACATCGTTCTCCCAGGTAAAACCAAGTATAGCTGTGGCATGGAGATAAATACTGGAAAACCTGCCACTACAGGACTGAATGTGAGGCAGAAAAGGACCTTCTGGTTGTTTCTCAGCTCCATGGGAGGTGCTTGAGCTGGGAAGAGGATTGTGGAGTTGCACGTAGCGAGGGACGGCCTCTCTCCTGCCTCCGGCTACTGAACCCAGGCACGCCATCCGGACATCAACTCTCCCGCCACACTTTACTCTTTCCATGCTCAGCCTCCACAACTTTACCTCAAACAACCACCTGGGATTTCAGGAAAATGCTTTATTATATAATTGATAAAATGAGAGTTAATGAGACTCGTAATTTAACCAAAGAATTCAGTATCGTTAAGTTTTTGTTTCTCCCTAAAGCTTCAGCAGAGGTTTAGCACACCGGCATAACCTGTGGCCTGAATACAATCGAGAATATGTTTTAGGACGAATTTGTAACTGACAGTCAGGACCATTAATGACTTTCCCGGACGTGGAAATATTTCTATTGACTTTCCCAGTGTTGGCTGCATGAAAGACAAGATCCAATGCAGATCTTAAGTCATCAAAATGTGGTCAGAGTAGCCGCCTAACACTCACGGTTTAATCAAAGGCTTTAATGTTTGCTTGCTTAACCTCGTTCGTGGAGAATGTACGGCTGAAGTTGGTTGATATTTGAAATTTATGTACGAACACCGTCAGGTCAACACAGTTCTAAGCCATGACGAGGCCAGGAGAGTGGAAGTTTCACCCACATATCACCTGGATGGCGTATATGATGACAACTTTGGCCATTTGGTGGTCTGTTAGGAGCTGAAATGTTTCAAAGTCTCATTCAAGGCTCAGGATATATGAGCCTCCAAGAATTTCTATTGATATAATGGTATCTGATTTCACGCAGAGATAAGGTGTCGTTGAAGTAGCTAATACAGGAATTGTGGACTTGAAAGTCTAGGAAATACTTATGTCAAGTATTTACCGAGTCATACAGACACGAAGATATGAAAAAATATCTATGCATGACAATGGATGAAAAATGTCAAAATGAAAGATATTACGTAATCAGCTTTAAGTCGGCCCTGACGAGTGTGGTCTGTAAGGTGCTGGATGTATCGTGAACCTTCGGTTGTGGGTTATGCTGGTCACACCAACGTAAGTCTTAGTATTCTGAAGTTCACAACCTTCAGCGGGGCATGAGAACTGGTAAATGACAGTAGTATGTTGTGGAGGATCACGTTTCTGAGTCATGGTATTATTCCATGATTAGGTGACTCAGTTTTTGGCTTTGGTTTTAGAAGATGAAGTTCAGTTTGTCTTCTGCGTTCTGCATGAGGTGTTTCTCTCCATGTTTACCTTCAAGACTCTCTCATATACTTGTTACCCCATGTTGTCATTTGGTTCACTCTATGTACGGCACCTCATTGTAGCTCGTGTGTATTTGAATTGGGAGTCAACTGAAGCTTTGAGTTGCAAGTACACAGATACACAGACCACATAGACCCAGGGTTCAAGCGAGGTGGTCTGACCTTAACATTACTTAAACAAAAGTACAATCACCTTAACAGCAGCAGAATCATTTACTGACTCAGCAGAGAAGGGCCTGAAGGTGGTAGGATTCCACTTGCCGAAATCATCGACGAAGAAATATTGTAGTGTTATCGAGAGTGAAGGATGGTGGGAGTGGGAGGAGTTTAAAGGTTCCCAGCAGAAGGTGAAGTCTTGGGGGAAAGTTAAGAGAGAAACCCATGATACGAGAGCACCAGGAGAACTACTGGAGATCATCAGTCAAGGTGGTAATCAACACCGTCCACGTACTCACCTTCCTCACATCCGGAAGTGTGTTGAGAGGCATAAAGGAAACACTGTGAGGACGTAGCAGAGATGAAGAGTAAATGAGGTCTTAGTGAGGAAGTCTGGGGAAGACATATTCTCTTGCGATAGTC
>NC_092276.1:13600496-13708582 GCF_036320965.1 Panulirus ornatus
AGAGGTTGGCTAAGAGGGAATACATGTCAGAAGTGGAGGGAACAAGGAATAGAAGAACCCAAGGAAGAAGTGGAAGGATGGATTGAAGGATGCTTTTGGTGATCTGGGCCTGAATATGCAGTATGGCGTAAGGCGTACCAGGGATAAAGCGATGTGGTATACAGGGGACGATGTGCAGTTAATGAACAAGACCAGGGTATATGACGCTATCAGGAGGAATCATGGAAAGGTCTGTGGAGACTGGTTGTGGATAGAGGGCTCTGGTTTCTGTGCATTATACATCTATCTATTCTATCTGTATATTCTGACGCCCACATTCCTCCTGGAACTCCCTCAAGAGGGAGGACACGGCTCAAAAGTTCCATAACTGTGAACTCCAGAGCCGCTTCTTAACCTTTAGTGCTTCACCCTTAACAGGCCACTGGCAGAGGGCAACTCCAGCGCAGTGTTTGCTGAGGCTCCTGCCTAATGTTCCGACAGATTTCTTCCACGCAGTGTTTACCCAGTGTTCCTGCCTAATGCTCTAACCTACAACTTCTACCTAATGTTCCCACCTGGGTGCATTATGCACCGAGAACTTCTGAGAAAACAAACTCTGTAGAACTGAAAATCGATGACTTTATGCTGAAAATTTGCTCTAAAGCACTTTAAATCACCGAGCTTTGGAAGATATCAGGTTTGGAATAAATGTATTGACGTAGATCCAGAACTGCACAAAAGCAGTTTAATTCCCACGTCAGTTTCTCATTTGGAAGGGACTACGTACACTGTGGGACGAACAAAATCATTAATTTTTAGCAAAATGTGAGTTATATCCGCTGAATACACAGCAAACTCATCATCAAGCTACAAAAGTTTTCGTTTTCACAAAATACGTTTGTACAGAAATTATTGGTGAGGATGTAGAACATGTAGGTTTAATCTAATTTTTTTCAGAGTCGCTGATGAACGTTGGAGCAGAGAGCAATATTTCTGGAACACCGGTTGATGGTTAACTGTATCAGATGGGAGAGTCACTGGCTACAGCTAATGTTCCAGATAATGTAATTGTTTTCTATCCTTTAGCAAGGCATAGTGGTAGTGTTTGCCGGAATAAACATTTTGATTTGATTTCGTTTCACGAGTCAAGGGGGGAAGTCAGAGGTAGACTGTACCTTAGCACACTTTGTCAGAGCTTTGCTTTAGTCGCATCTGGTAATGCAAACCCTTCGCTATACCAGTATGTACAAATCTTATGGAGATTATTATAATCTCATTAAAGATTATCAAATCATGACGTAGTCAGGGTAAGACAGTAGCGCCCAGTCACTTTGGACAAAATATGACAAAAAGCACAGTGTGTGTCATTATGAAAAAAAAGAATAAAACAAACATTTCAGAAAGTGCCATAAACAGTTTGATGACCAGACTTGAGAGGCACAATCCATCATTGGTTTGATAGATTATAAGAATAACTTACCAAATATTTCCATGGATCACTTTCATAGTTTCGTTCTTGTAACTCGTTTCTCTATAATGGTGTTCGCTCAGAGGCCTTCTTTCACTGCGTTACATTCTCGTTACGTTACCTGGCACTTACTCGAACTGAATCTCATAATCCATTCATCAGATGAACCTTAGAGTGTATCAAGGTCTCCTTGTAAGTTGCTGCAATCGTTATCATTCTTCATATCTGTCGTGACCTCGGCATCATCAGTAACACTATAAAGGTATAGGTCTGGTCCGTCAAGGCAAGTCATGTACATACACCAAGAGCAGCACTGGGCCGGAGACCGATCCCTGCCACATGTAATTTGAATTCTTAGCCAATCTCGGGAGTGCGCCTCTTACCTGCATATTTCCTTCCCTCACACAAAGTTGACCTTCTGTCCAGAGAAGGAGGCCTCCCCTCCCTTACCCCTACCTGTAACTATAGCTGCTAAATCAACCTTCGATGGGGAACAGTGTCAAGTATTACATCATACTTTCTCCAGTTGGTGTGTCGTATAAGATATTATTAATATCACTTTTACTGTGTGTGAAGATAAGATCTAGTAATGATGGTGGATCACTCCCTCTCACCCTAGTATGTTCACTGACATGCTGGTGTAGGTAATGTCCTGTGTACACTCTAAGACCCCAGATGTGTGTGTGTGTGTGTGTGTGTGTGTGTGTGTGTGTGTGTGTGTGTGTGTGTGTGTGTGTGTGTGTGTGTGTGTGTGTCCTTCCATCTACGATTTCTTTTCCAGCCTATCTTATCCTGTTAGACGTCGCTTTTCAGCATGATAAAGTGAACTCTGTACACTACATATACATCATATTTTCACCGTAGATTCTTACTATCAGTCTGAGGAAGAAAAGATATCCATAAAGATATGATTTGCCAAAATGGTCGACATGCACCTTTCCTTCCGTTAAGATTCATCCCCAGAAATAACAGTCAATATTCTTATTTGCGATAATGACATCTTTTGACTTGTAACATTAGAAGCTCCGGCAGTTTGCTGGTAAAAGTGAGTTACCAAAATTACCCGGTGCCCCAGACGCTGAAAGTCGGATGAATGTTTATTGTGGGAATAAACGTATTGATCGTCATTCCTGTGGCTAAAATTCCACTTCGTGAGGGAAATGACTAAATTACAAGCGAGAGAATCGAAAAGGCTATCGATTTTCCGAAAGAAGTAAAGAAAACGTCGTTCCAGACTGAAAAGAAGGCATACTGTCATTTCGTTTTTCTTTGAGTCAGTTTGGGTGTAGGTGAGGCCAGCGTCTTTTCCTTAATAATACTTCGGTTCTTCCTACTGTGGTACTTCGCTCCTCGCCATACAATACATCTCCTCCTGTTTCCCAAAGCCGTGTTACAGGACTCCATAAACTGCCATACAGGATCTGTCCTTCCTACACAATAGTGTCATTTTTTCTGTTTACATCACTGGAGGCCATAATGGAGCTGGGCGCCCCATCTCTTCAGCAGCCCTCCCAGCCCTCCGCCCAGCATGCCCCAGGAGCCCCACCATCTCCTGCCCTCACTCGGCCTCAGGCCTGAAGACTGGCCGACCCCTGGGACGTCAACAGCAATTCAGTGAACCATATCTTGCCCGAGGGATGCGCTATTGTCGCTGTCTCTCATGCTGGTGGTGCTGTTGTAGTTATGGCTGTTACTAACCATTGTTCCTCTTGTTCTTGTTGCTACCGGTAATATTACTGTTACTGCTGCTGTTACTGTAGCTATGGCTGTTACTTGTTCCTCTTGTTCTTGTTGCTACTGGTAATGATGCTGTTACTGCTGCTGTTACTGTGGTTATGGCTGTTACTTGTTCCTCTTGTTCTTGTTGCTACTGGTAATAATGCTGTTACTGCTGCTGTTACTGTGGTTATGGCTGTTACTTGTTCCTCTTGTTCTTGTTGCTACCGGTAATATTACTGTTACTGCTGCTGTTACTGTAGCTATGGCTGTTACTTGTTCCTCTTGTTCTTGTTGCTACTGGTAATGATGCTGTTACTGCTGCTGTTACTGTGGTTATGGCTGTTACTTGTTCCTCTTGTTCTTGTTGCTACTGGTAATAATGCTGTTACTGCTGCTGTTACTGTGGTTATGGCTGTTACTTGTTCCTCTTGTTCTTGTTGCTACTGGTAATAATGCTGTTACTGCTGCTGTTACTGTGGTTATGGCTGTTACTTGTTCCTCTTGTTCTTGTTGCTACCGGTAATATTACTGTTACTGCTGCTGTTACTGTAGCTATGGCTGTTACTTGTTCCTCTTGTTCTTGTTGCTACTGGTAATATGCTGTTACTGCTGCTGTTACTGTGGTTATGGCTGTTACTTGTTCCTCTTGTTCTTGTTGCTACCGGTAATAATGCTGTTACTGCTGCTGTTACTGTTATTACTGTTGCTAATTCTGGTAATGTTGTCATTATAGTTGACGTTGTTGCTACTGGTAATAATGCTGTTACTGCTGCTGTTACTGTAGCTATGGCTGTTACTTGTTCCTCTTGTTCTTGTTGCTACTGGTAATAATGCTGTTACTGCTGCTGTTACTGTAGCTATGGCTGTTACTTGTTCCCCCTTTTTTTTTTTCTTGTTGCTCCCGGTAAAAATGCTGTTACTGCTTTTCTGTTACTGTTGCCTTTTAAAAAAAAGGGCCCCAAAAAATTAAATTCAACCTTAATTTCCCCCATTTAAAATAAAGTAACATTTTAAAAATGGAAAAGGGCAAGGGAGGTACCAAGAAATCTTAAAAATTTAAATGGAAAATTTTTTAGTTAAAAATTTAGGTGGTGTAAGGTGAAGACACCCCTTCCAGGTTTAAAACTGTTCAAGGGGAAATATAAACAGGCCCCACTAAATCCCCCCTGATTATGGTTGGTTTAAAAAAGTTACCCCACAACACAAACTACACACACCACACACACACACACAACACAAAAAACACACACAACACACCACACAAATTCAATAGCCTTCAAGGAGTACAGAGTGAGGAAAAAAAGAAGATTCAGCGGTTTATTGAAAATTTTCATAAAACAAGGGAAAACTGAGTTACAGTGGGAGGTTTTGTGGCATAAATTTTCCATCATGGAAAAGGGAAGACCGAGGTTTTTTAAACCTTCCCAAATTTTAAACCATTTGGAAACTCCAAAGTGAACAAATTTTAAGAAAAGGAAAAAAAGAGCCCCCAGGCAACAACAAGAAATTTTCCAAAAAAAATTTTAAATAGTGGGGAAAAATTTTTATATAAAAATTGGACGAATGGAATGGGGGAAATGAAAGAAAAACAAAAAATATACACAAAGGTTTGGGAAAACTGTTGGGGGGAAAAGAAAGTTAAGAAATGGGCTCCACAGTATGGGAACCCCCCCTCCCCTGTTTATGGAAAAAAAATTTTTCATTAAAAAAATTACCACCAACAAAACCACATCACCACCCAAATACCAACCCACACATTTTTAACCAAAAAAAACACCCCAACAATTTAAAACAAATTAAAAAAAAAAAACTTAAAACCCCAACAAAAACTCTAATGTAAAAAATCTACCCCTAAAACACAAAATTTTAATCATAAAAAGAATTAAAAATTACATGCATATTTTCAACTGTTGTTTATATAATCATACGTCAAGAGACATTATTTACACAATCAAAAATGCCACCAAATTATGTAAATACTAAAATGTGAGACCACGATTACATTGGTGTATAGCTAAGGTGGCACATAATACATAAGGCTGACGACTAACGTTATGTCCACAGTCACCATGACTCTGCCTGTCTCCCCCGCGGACGCTGCTTGTAAATGTCAAATGTTTCTGACAATTATACATTCCGTCGGCACTACCTACCACTGCTTGACAACACAATGCATAATACAGTACTTAACCACTAATGTATATTATTACATTTTATTTTCTGGACGGAATGACCTTTTGAATTAATGAGTCTGAACTTTGAACAGTTGAATAATTCATGGAAGTTTCTATAAATTTTTTTCAGGTTGTGATTAGGATTGTAGTGACGGGAGATAAAGTTATAAAACGATGTTGAGAGTTAAAGCAACAGCAGCAGCAGTTAAGAGCTGAGCCATAAACACCACAACAAAGCTCACTTCTAACACCAGGAGAATAATTCCATCGCCCCAGAAATACTGGACCTTGGGACAGTGGTCAAGCCATCAGACACCACAGAGACGGTCACCTTCAAGATCCAGGAGAATCATTCCAGTATACCTGGTAATCTCTGACCTTGGGATGATAGGCAACTAACCACCAGAGACTGGATCACTTCCAGCACCAGGTAAACCATTCCAGTCTGCCCATCACTGTCTGACCTTGGTGCACTTGGTGAGAGTTTTGTAGGAGCAAGAACACTGGGTAGGTGATATAGGTGTAGTGTGGGAGGCATGGGCGTGGTTTTGGTGTATGGGGCGCTGTGTGAGCGGCTGGGGCGTGGTGTGAGTAGCAGGGGCGTGGTGGAGGAGGTAGGGGCGTGGTATATGGAAAGAACAGATAACAGGAGATCAGAGACTCATCCCGAAGTTATCTGCTGACCTAATATATAAATGTGGCAGAAATAGTATAGGAAAGCAGAAGACACTACCCCCACCCACCTCTTTCTTCGTCCCAGGGAAAACATATGAGAAGGAACACCCTGCAGTATGGAGACAATACACTGTCGTGAATATTCTATACGTAAGTGTGAACGGGAAGAGTTTCTGACCAAGTTTGCAAACGGCAGCACTGGGTCTGGACTCTGAAAAAGAAAGACACGTTGAAATATCTCTTCTTGAAGAAGGAGTATTTACTGATGGCAGACATTACTGAAGTATTTGTCTAACATTGTTCTGAGGGTACTGATAGTCTGCATTTGCTTGTCTAGTAATTCATTCCAGTGTTTTACTTCTCTACAGCTAAAAAAAATCTCTTGGCCATATTATCATTACATTTCCTTCCTTTGATCTTTGCATACCTATATTTCTGGTCACTGTATTTCAAAAGTTTTGTTGTCGAAATTATTTACCACTTTGAAAAATCTTAGTAGATTTCATCAGAATCTGCAAGAGTTTAAAGAGATTAATTTTAGGTCTCTGAGTCTTACCTGATAAAACTTTTCTTCTGAGTGACGGATTAATTTGGTCGCTATTCTATAATTTGTCGTTGTTCTTCTTCATCTTTGAACAGGTTTGGTCACCATATTCAAACAGTGTCTGTCTACTGCGTTATAAAGAGTAAGTTTTGTATACTTTGTTTTATAGTTTATATTTCTCACCATCCTGTATCCTGTCTTGGCCAAGAAAGGATACTACAGCTACGTGCTCCAGCACCACGAAAAAAAGGCAGTGAGCCACAGTGGTACATGCACGTCCGTATACAGGTATTACCCAGCCTCATCCTGCTCCCCGCAGCCATTCCCACCTGCGCTACTGATCGCTCCACACGCTCCTGAAGATCGAACACTCGAGATAGCACTTGTAGGTGTCTTACACAACCTCACCAACCATGTAGAAAGAGAAATTACACAACTGGAAAACTTAGAAACAATATGATTAAAAAGAAATTATATGGCCTCTCTCTCTCTCTCTCTCTCTCTCTCTCTCTCTCTCTCTCTCTCTCTCTCTCTCTCTCTCTCTCTCCATGATAGACATCAGGTCACAAGTGATCCCCACTTTCCTCCTGGTGGAGAGCGCCCAGAATCCTTCAGGGATTTATGAGAGGGGATTTCTCCCACAGGACAGGCTGGACACACGATAATCCCTGCCAATATCGTTTTAACAAGATATGTGATTGGCTCTCAAGCCTCAGGATCAACCTTGGCATTATTGCACGGCAAACAAAATCTAATTCTCTATGAATTCCCTTAATGGATTTCGAGTATGAATTAGATTACGGAGTGTAAGAGCTGCTGTTTCCTCTCTTATTACAGAAACCCACTTGGCCAGAAGTTAGTTGTGGTCTGGTCAGCTGGTGTAGATGACCTTAGGTGACCTGGCTAGATGTCACGTGTGTCGCCCATCTTCGTCTGGTGTAGTTAGGTTGGTCATATGTCTGATATTAACTGTGCATTGGATTCGACTGATATTACTGGCAGTATATTAGTTACATAATAATCATCTCGTGTGTATGAGAGAGAGAGAGAGAGAGAGAGAGAGAGAGAGAGAGAGAGAGAGAGAGAGAGAGAGAGAGAGAGAGAGAGAGAGAGAGAGAGAGAGAGAGAGAGAGAGAGAGAGAGAGAGAGAGAGAGAGAGAGAGAGAGAGAATTGTACATCATATATAGCTAGTATCCTTACATACTTCACGGTAATGTAAAAGCTATGTTTTGCTTGTATAAAGGCGTGGTAGCATGTATGTTTGTGTGTTTAATACATCTCCTAATGAAAGACTTGTTGCATCATTGCTCTGAAACATCAGATGTGAGCCAGTTAAACATTATTCCTAAAGCCATGTTGACAGATTTTGACAGATGACAATTTGATATTTTATAAGATATACCGAGCTATGCCTATGTCATTGAAGCAACTAAATATTACCTAAAAATCGTTACTTTCTACCTTACATTTTGAGCGAAGGAGCGCTGCAGTTTGGCCATATCTGGCATGTTATTCAACCATCCGTCTCAGTAAGTGAACAGCTGTAATATTTTTGTTCACTATGAGTGTTTTTGAGGACGACTGTATGGTCCTTGGTTATGATGGATAGACCATCGACCTAAACCATAAAGGTCAGGTCAAAGGTTACGGTTATGTGTTGTCTGCAGACACAAGAAACATCGTGAACTGCTCAGTGAGGAAGTTTAGAAAGGTCCTGGACAAGTACCTACAAAGTGCACTGGAGAGGCCAGCATGTGGTGGATACGAAAGTCCTACGAGCTGTGGCATCAAGTACCCTAACTGAGCAAAGAAGCGACAGCGCAGCTTGGTCACAGACCGAACTGTGGGGATAGAGGAGCCGGTGAAACTATGGGGCGGTATAAGTGAGGTGAGGTAGGGTATTTGACTGAGATGTGGGAATAAGAAGATTCTGCTACACCATCGTAAGGTATTAACAAGGTAAGATACACACGTTGAGTTGGTGGTGGTGGGAGCAGTAGAGCAGCTCCTGTGACCCAGTTCTTAGGTGGAGCTGCTGACACATCCAACCCAGATGCGAGGCAGCTTACTGCCTCCCCCACCATTACCACTACGTAGTAATATACTGGGTATTGAAAAAGAATCCGGGGACAATTGTGGAAGATTACTGGCGTCGTAAAGTGTGGGTAAGAGAGTCGGCAGCACGTAAGTCAGGGATGAAGGAGGCTGAAGAGAACACTGCTGGAGGAGAGTGTACTGAGAGAGTCTGGTGGAGAGTTGGTCACCTGAGGGAGGGTGTACAGCGATCTGAGGAGAGCAGTGCTGAGAGAGGCTGGAGAGAGTTATGACTGAGGAAACTGTGTTGTAGGGGAGTGCGGGAGAGGCGGGCTTGAGGAAATTGTGCTGCGGGTATCTGGGAAGATCTGGCTCCATCTCAGGGAAGCTGGAGACTGATGAGGAAATGTATATGTATATTCACCCCAGGAACAATATCCATGAGAGACCTGGACCTCAAACTTCTTGACTTCTACCTGGATCCCAGGCTACCTGACCTCTACATAGACCTTAGATTTTCGGTTTCTACCCAGATCACTGAAGTATTAGCCAACACTGGAGGAGACCGTACTGACCTAGTGTGACACCTGGCAAGCTTTGAGTGACAAGAGACGAACGTCTGTGAAACAACCGGGCAGCGCCTCGAGACTCAGGACGAACACCGTGAAACACCAGATCTTCCCTTATGTGACAGCAGTAACAGGTCCTGTCAGACGGTCTTCATCTGAGGGCAGCAGTGGTAGCAGGGCCATCAAACAACCTCCTATGAAAGCAGCAGCAGCAGTATGAGGGCCCGTCAGACGACCGTATTATGAGGGTAGTAGCAGTAGTAGGGCCTACATGACGTCACCGTTATGAGGACAGCAGCAGTAGTTGTAGTACCCGCCACACGCTCTCATTATGAAGCCAGAAGCTGTAGTAGGACCCACCAGATGTCCTCATTATGAGGGCAGCAGGCAGCAGCAGGGCTCGTCAGACTGACTCACTATGACAGCAATAGCTGCAGTATGACCTATACCTCAGCCAAATGGTCTCTCTCAGAGAGCAGCACCAGTGGTGGGCTTCATTAATATGAGAGGAGCACCAGCATGGCTCGCCAGGCAGTCTCACTAGCAGAGCAGTAGCGTCGGCTGGGCCTCATTCTGAGAACGGCAGCAGAAACGTGAGCCCGTCAGACTACCTCACTATGAGAGCAGCAGCAACCACACAGTGAACAACAGAGGCCAGTAAGACGGTACCAGTATGGAGGCACCAGCTGGGGAACACACCAGAAGGCTTTAGTACAAGACCTGCGTAGATGGGTCTCGCTATGAGAGCAGCAGCAGCAAGACACCTTCACTACAGCGTCATCAGCAGCAGTGCACCGCCCAATGGCTTCATTACAGGGAGAGTTGTGGGATGATAGTAGCAGACTCGCCGGATGGCTACACTAGGAGCACACAAGTAGATCCGGCCAGAGGATCCTAACCATTAGGAGAGCAGAGGTGGACAGTGTGAGAGATGACAGCTGTACTGTGTATCGACCTCACCGAGTATGGCAAGCTTCCATCTCTGGTGTTGTACACTGCCAGTCTGGCTGTGTCTTCCTGGAAACGTTAAGACAAACTTTAGAGATTTGTTTATACGGAAACACTGAGAAGTGTTACACAGATCTGTATATACGTATTCTATGTTCTATAAACCAAAACTTTATCTTGGATGAAATTCAGTGAGATGATATACACACACAGACATATATACACATGTACATAATTCATACTGTCTGCCTTTATTTATTCCCATCGCCACCTCGCCACACATGGAATAACAACCCCCTCCCCCCTCATGTGTGCGTGGTAGCGCTAGGAAAGGACAACAAAGGCCCCATTCGTTCACACTCAGTCTCTAGCTGTCATGTAATAATGCACCGAAACCACAGCTCCCTTTCCACATCCAGGCCCCACAGAACTTTCCATGGTTTACCCCAGACGCTTCACATGCCCTGGTTCAATCCATCGACAGAACGTCGACCCCGGTATACCACATCGTTCCAATTCACTCTATTCCCTGCACGCCTTTCACCCTCCTGCATGTTCAGGCCCCGATCACTCAAAATCTTTTTCACTCCATCTTTCCACCTCCAATTTGGTCTCCCACTTTTCCTCGTTCCCTCTACCACTGACACATATATCCTCTTGGTCAATCTATCCTCACTCATTCTCTCCATGTGACCAAACCATTTCAAAACACTCTCTTCTGCTCTCTGAACCACACTATAAATATATATATATATATATTATTTATTTATATTTATTATACTTTGTCGCTGTCTCCCGCGTTTGCGAGGTAGCGCAAGGAAACAGACGAAAGAAATGGCCCAACCCCCCCCAAACGCATGTATATACATACGTCCACACACGCAAATATACATACCTACACAGCTTTCCATGGTTTACCCCAGACGCTTCACATGCCCTGCTTCAATCCACTGACAGCACGTCAACCCCGGTATACCACATCGCTCCAATTCACTCTATTCCTTGCCCTCCTTTCACCCTCCTGCATGCTCAGGCCCCGATCACACAAAATCTTTTTCACTCCATCTTTCCACCTCCAATTTGGTCTCCCTCTTCTCCTTGTTCCCTCCACCTCCGACACATATATCCTCTTGGTCAATCTTTCCTCACTCATCCTCTCCATGTGCCCAAACCACTTCAAAACACCCTCTTCTGCTCTCTCAACCACGCTCTTTTTATTTCCACACATCTCTCTTACCCTTACGTTACTCACTCGATCAAACCACCTCACACCACACATTGTCCTCAAACATCTCATTTCCAGCACATCCATCCTCCTGCGCACAACTCTATCCATAGCCCACGCCTCGCAACCATACAACATTGTTGGAACCACTATTCCTTCAAACATACCCATTTTTGCTTTCCGAGATAATGTTCTCGACTTCCACACATTTTTCAAGGCTCCCAGAATTTTCGCCCCCTCCCCCACCCTATGATCCACTTCCGCTTCCATGGTTCCATCCGCTGCCAGATCCACTCCCAGATATCTAAAACACTTCACTTCCTCCAGTTTTTCTCCATTCAAACTCACCTCCCAATTGACTTGACCCTCAACCCTACTGTACCTAATAACCTTGCTCTTATTCACATTTACTCTTAACTTTCTTCTTCCACACACTTTTCCAAACTCAGTCACCAGCTTCTGCAGTTTCTCACATGAATCAGCCACCAGCGCTGTATCATCAGCGAACAACAACTGACTCACTTCCCAAGCTCTCTCATCCCCAACAGACTTCTGTGTGTGTGTGTGTGTGTGCACATATATAGATAGATAGATATATAGATAGAGAGATATGGAGATCAAGAGATGTCACAGAGATCAACGTGGAAGGGAAAAACATTGCCCCAGTCAAAGGTCATCTTAGATGAAAGGGATAAAGTGTGAGAAAAAGAAAGTGGAAATTGTATTGGGATTCTTCAGGTGTTCGTCGGCCTCACTCTTGATGGTGGGAAAGTTTTAGTAAGAAGGGAAGACGACAGGAGGAGGAGAACCTCACACCTAAGCTGTTCGAGCAAAGGAGGTATCATGAAGTCAATCCTTGACTGACTGGCTTCCACACAGAAACTATGGGAAGCAGCAGCCAGGCGCGTGCCTCGCATCCAAACAATGGGAGCGCGAATATGTGCAGACGGTGCACAAGAACAGTTGCCAAAGCGATCCTTGTAGCAGAGAGAGAGAGAGAGAGAGAGAGAGAGAGAGAGAGAGAGAGAGAGAGAGAGAGAGAGAGAGAGAGAGAGAGAGAGAGAGAGATCAGAAACATCCCGGCGTGCAGAAAGGTATGGTTGTAGAGAGGTGATGTCAGGAGAAATAGTGAGACGGATGGCCTTTCATTCCACATTGGTGAATAAGAAGTGGAGGAAGAACCACTCCAGATGTGTGAGTTATACTCCATACTGTGTTGAACAAAACCCCTGTATATATATGAACTAAATGCTCACAAAAAATACACTTGGCACCAGCACACAGACTTTTTGATGTAGATTATGTAGGGTTTCCAGAATAGAACAGAAGATATGGTTTCGCTCTGCATGCTAATATCATTACAGGATTGAGCTCTGTAGTTCTGAAATTGATGAGGAGACAGAGATATTGTGTTTTAGTCTATCAATTCTGACTAGATTACTGCAACCCCATTTTGAGATGATGCAGAGGTCCGATTTGAGAAAAGCGAGTTGAGATGTGTGCAGTGGAAACATTGGCATAACAATTACTAGGGTAAGACAGGGGAAAGAGATCAATTATGGAGAGAAGAATGAGAGTAGGCGATAGAGCAGGAGCCTGAGGAGCACCACTAATGATGGGATGAGAAGGGGAGGGAAGTCGCTCCATGAGCGACTACTGCAGAGGTATGACCAGAGAGCAAACATTATACATTAAAGCTAAGAGAGAGAAGGAAGGGAGTTTAGATGACAAAGACTTGTGCCACACCCGGTCAGATACCTTACAGATGTCAAGGGCTACGAGCATTGGGCTCAGAAAATGTAACATCCTTTGTTTTTGATAACAGGAATTTACTTTATACGTCAGATGGATTTGTTTTTCATCAAAAAATTCCTTTATTTTACTAGTATGAAACTAGTTCCTTTGCCTTGGTGTGGCATCATCTAATTCTCTGATTTCATGAGGAAGATATGGACAGTAGGTTCGGCCTTTCTGCTCTCCACATCACCAGCAGATTTTACTAACTGGGTTCTGAGAGCCTCGCTGTACGTAATGGCTAGGCTTCGTGGAGATCATTGGCAAGACCCTGGAAGTGTGGTAGTGACGCTGTCTACACAAGGTGTGGAGTGTCCGTCAGGAGTTCCATCTTCCTCCTCTCAGCCTCTTACAATTCACTACCTATCTAGCTCCCTTCCTTACACTCCTTTGTATTCACTTTTTTTAATCACTTTGCCTTTCCTCTCCTTTTTCTTTCTCCCTCTCCCTCAGCCACCATCAACACAATACCAGTATCCCTCACAAATAGTATACTTCTCTCCTCGTCTGAATCTGTCTTCCTCTTTAACATTGTCTTTTCAACCACTAACACCAACACTGCCTGCGTCTCCTCTCTTACTGGTGCTATTCTATTACGCCCAGATGGGCAATATCTCCTCTCTCACCAAAACAATGTCTTCAACATCAAGAACTTCGTCAAAGGTCACCGCATTTCAAATGAAACACTCTGGTTGTATTCAGCTTTTCCCATCATATCATCCCGTGTTGTACACAAATGCTATAAGCCAGTGTCCATCCCAGATGTTAAAAGCCTCATTTTCACAGAAAGAGTTGTGTTGCGTCTGAATATTCATCTCTGACAAGCAGACCGGAGCTGCTGATGCTGGTCGGTAAATTTTGGTAATACTTCTGTTTTGAAACAAGAGAGACTAATGTACTAATGTAAAATTCATTTCCCAAGTGGATGTCGTGGCTGACAAGCTGGAAGTTGCTTATGCAACGGCTACTTGGTTACCTCACCAACAGGAAATTATTTGTATTGTTTCATGGCTTCAAGAGTTAAGTTATATTCATGCAACTTGGCACCTCTCAAGGTGGAGTATTGAATCCCACATTGTCTAATGTACTAATCAATACCTTACTTAAATCATGACCCATAAAGTCCTATGAATGTCACAATTAGTTATGCTGATGATATTCTTGTACACAAACTTATCGTGAAATGGAAATCATTCTTAACCCCATACACACAGCCTGAGATATCCTTGGCTTTACTCTTTCTGCAGAGAACACTAACATTATGTTGAGCTGGAAACTGTAAAAGTGAACCATCAAGTTAAAGACTGATAATAAACATATTGACTAAGTCTCTTCTTTAAAACAGATATCTTGGTATATCAATCCCATGTACTACAGATGCTGTAGCTACGGACACTGACATGTGCTAATAGACTCATAAACTCTCAGAGTTGTGGGAGGGAAACAACCCTGATTATGATTCTAATATTACTACTGTTAAAAGACTTACTTGGCCTATACTAGGCCTCCAATAAGCCTTCATGCACAATTTCTGATCCTACATAGCAGCAAACACAAGGTGTACGTGAAAAGAAAGAAAAATGAACCTTAACAGTTATACACAGCTCTCCTAAGACCATCAAATTGATGTGCAGAGAGAACTAGGTATACCTAGCATGGAAGATAAATTCTTAATGTCATTACCACAATGTAACTGTTGTTTTTGCAGAAGTTTTAAAGTACGTCCACCATAAAACAAGTGAATCTATATGAGGTTAAGTGACACGGCCACCGGTGGTCCAGTGTTTTATCGCTATGTCCCGCCCTCATCTCTTGGGGTCAACATGGACTTTAATCTGATAGATTAAGGAACGCCTCAAGTTTTGTCTTTAAGTTATAAGATTTATGAGTTTATGACAAGATGGCGTCTCTTATTAAAGCCATCAGCATCAGGTGTTGGTCAACACTCGCTGATGACGGACTATTATTCATCACGCCGGTGAACTTGACGGTACTCGTCTGTGCCACTCACAGATATTATCATGTTTTCTTAAAGCTTTTCTCCATCTTAATCACATGATGAAGCTCAGCTGCACAAAAGCTGCAGCTTGACTTTGTGTACACAGTGCCACCACAGACCAGTCGTCACCAAGCAAAGTGTCCATAAGTGGAGTTACATCGATCACTTATTAACACAGAACCTGCGGACCCTTCGACGTCATCAGCCCTTCACAATATGGCCTACCAAGTGGCGGAGAGGACAACAGAAACCTGTATTCTCTGCCACAATCCCCAGTCACTCTAGTACACCTCTGCTAAATCTGGAGAACTATTCACTAAAGATCGTCCACTTGGTTAAACTGTTCCGATCGTATCTTTACTGACGCTTGAAGACCACAGAGGTACACTTATTGTACACAACATTAAACCACACTTATCAAAGTCTTTACTGTGATAAACTATTGTTGATATTGGTAGGATTAATGATGAATATCCTTACTGAAGACGTGACATGAATCCAGCACCGTAAAAAGATCTAGAGATATAAAGTTAATAAACATAAAGGTATTGGGGAAGCCATAAAGTGTTTGATGGCGGTATATTCATTATGACGGCCATCATCATATTTTGATAGCCTCCCTCTGGCTCCTCCTCTCCCACCCCTCCTTCCCTAGGCCAAGCCCACCCCACTACCACTCACGGGGCCTCACTGACCCACGTGCCAGACAACTTCTACCCCGGGGGTCAGCCCTATCACCTGACAACCACTCTTCTGTGGGTCAATCCTGCTACTTGACAACCTCTCCCCCGGGGGTCAGTCCTGCCACCTGACAACCTCTCCCCCGGGGGTCAGTCCTGCCACCTGACAACCTCTCCCCCGGGGTCAGTTCTGCAGGTTGAAGTTTGTATGTTATTACGTGTGGAGGTGTGACGGTTCCTGTACAACATATCTGGAAACATGTCACACCAAATGTGTTTTTCTTGAGGACAAAACTTTCACAACTCTTGGTGCTTGAAGGCACACTAAAGCACCAGCCTTGTGGCCTTATCTATTCATCCCAGAACTGGACCTGTGGAAAATGTTATCTGCAGGAACATTAAGGTATATTGCATGGTCGCGTAAGGCATAACTCACACACAAAGACACAGACACACACACACACACAGACACACACACACACACACACACACACACACACACACACACACAACCTCTAAGTTAATTCTCACAAATTAATCCACTAAGGGAACTGTCAGATGATGCAATATATCTCCCGGGGAAGCCTAAGGCTGGATCTACTCTGCCACGGCGGCTGTAGCTTCCCTTTCTGCCCAGCAGACGACGTTGGCTTCCCCGAGGTAGGTCAGGTCTGGACGTGGGTGTTTGTTGAGGTGATACAAATTGTGGACATTAGTCAGTAGACGAGACAGTCACTGGTGTTTGGTAAGCAGTGTGTGTGTGTGTGTGTGTGTGTGTGTGTGTGTGTGTGTGTGTGTGTGTGTACCACTTGTTCTCCTGTGTCACACCTGCTGAGGTGCCGTACACGGGCTATAAAGTAAACAACTCACCCGACCCCACCAACCTCTCTGGCACCTGACGACTGGTTACAGCAAGTTAGAGCCTGTTGAGGTCCACTCCTTCTCTCCTCTCCGTTTCTTATCTCAAGAATAAATCCTTCAAGATTTACTTCCATGATCCGGGGTCGGGATATGACAAGTGAGCCAGTTGAGATAACTAACTTGAGCTGGTCACTACACTACAATAGTGTTATGGAAAATGATCTTATTGTACTTAATCATTCCAGTCTTACTCTACTGCACGATGATCTTGCACCAACACTTGGATTGTAAGGAACTCAGTCGTCTTCCCAGATTATCATTAGGTGATTAAGTCTTAGAGTCATTCAGTAAACTGGGCAACATCATTGTGTCTATGACGTCAGTAGGCATTGTGGTAAGATATCGGTGGTACGTATCACTCCAGCCCCATGTTCTGGGCCGCCTGTACCACTCCCGCCAGAACTACCCAACGCCAACATCTCCCCGTCAGAGCCATCCATTCCCAAACATCTGCCGGCTTCAACACCTCACCGTCAGAACTACCAAGCCCTAACACCTCCCCTTCAGAACGACCCGACCCCAACACCTCCCGGCCGGCAGAACTACCTGGCCTCAACACCTCCCTATACGTGATATATGGTTCTTACTCGTACATCTTTCCGTATCAGATTCCTGGCTTAGATATTGCCCCATCAACACTCTACGTAGCCCCAAAGCCTCCCTGTCAACAGTAATCACCCCAGTAACTCCCCAACACTATCTTCCCACCGCAAAGCCTCTCCAGATGGTCGGTTGTTTGGGCTTTAAGTCATTATGGCCATCAACATCTAGCCACAACCACCAACAGATTAATCTCCCACACCTTCCCCAGGTATTAGACATGTTTGTAAGACCACATACTCGCTGTCGTTAACCTCTCCTGTTCGACCCCATCGCCTCCCCATTAGTGACAACCGACCCATCATTTGCCTTACGAAACTAAGTCATGACCTCATCATTAAACCTGTTCAGACTCAATCAACACTTTCTTGTCAAAACTACTTGACCTAAGTACATCCTCGTCAAGTCTGCCTCATTACAACTATCAAACTGAAATATTTCCTTCTCAGGTCTACCTGCCCTCACCACTACTCAGTAAGGAATCTACAACCCTACATCACAGCCATTATGACTCCATTCTTTTTGCTACAGAATTACCAGTCTACCATCAGCAACACCTCGCCGTTAGTACTGACCGGCAACAACACCTCAGCGTCAATACTACCTTGCAGCAACATCTCACCGTTGATACTGACCAACAACAACACCTCAGCCTCAAAAATGGCCGCCTTTAAGACTTTCCTGTGTAACACTACCCGCACTCAACTCCCTATTAGACTAACTCGGCCTCATCGTTATTCTGTCAGTAGCGCTCAACTCCAGCATCCCCACCACCAAAACTGCCCGAACTCCAACAAGTCCTCGACTGAATCGCCTGAATCTCCCATCAACACTGAGAACTTTCCTGGTAACACTTCTCAACTCACAGACTCTCCATCACCACTGCTTACGTCCATCATCCTCCTGACACAATGTAAGTAGCTACTCCACCAGACCTCTGCCTTGTTTTCATGTCCTCTGTTCCGTTAACTGCGGCATAAACCAAGCCTGTCACTTGTCATTACAGTCTCTGCACGAAGGATACGGCATCCAGTAACCCAGCCGAGCCTCCAGGAGCCGTCGGATTAGTGAGACGAGGAACGAGATGTCGTCAGAGTTTCCTTCAAAATCCCACACACTTTCCCTTGGCAGCTTCCACCCTCACTAAGCCTCTCAACTTTCCTCATAATGCCAGCAGGATGAGTGGACGACGTGAAAGAGAGTCCCGGGCTCCTCCAGATAGCTTATTGTTTGGTCGAGATTATCAAGTTTGTTGTCAAATTTGTTTTGCGAGAAATCATCTATGTCTTTGTGATGTTCATGATGCTTTTATTTGCCTCCAGCCGTCTGTATTGCACAACTGAAGACCTGGGAATTTCTTCTCGAAGATGATGTTTATATTTGAGTTCATTTACTTCTGTATTGCGCTTGCAAGACAAATACCTCTCTCTAGTTCTTGCTTCTGTTATATCTTTTGGATACGCTAAAAGGTTAGTTCTCAAAGGAAGAAACTCAAAGCAATTTGTGAGTTCCGGGAAAGGAGTTCCATATTTGTAGGAACGTTGTGCTGTCACACACAGTTCTTGAATAGTTAACGAAAAAGGTAAAAAACTCAATTTTTAGAATGTATTGAAGAGTCATCTGCATCATTACTACAACAGTAAGTTTATATATATATATATATATATATATATATATATATATATATATATATATATATATATATATATATATATATATATTTTCACACTATTCGCCATTTCCCGCGTTAGCAAGGTAGCGTTAAGAACAGAGGACTGGACCTTTGAGGGAATATCCTCACCTGGCCCCCTTCTCTGTTCCTTCTTTTGGAAAATTAAAAAAAAACTGAGAGGGGAGGATTTCCAGCCCCCCGCACCCTTCCCTTTTAGTCGCCTTCTACGACACGCAGGGAATACGTGGGAAGTATTCTTTCTCCCCTATCCCCAAGGAATATATAAATATATATATATATATATATATATATATATATATATATATAATATATATATATATATATATATATATATATATATATATATATATATATATTATATATATATATATATATATATATATATATATATATATATATATATATATATATATATATATATATATATATATATATATATATATATATATATATATATATATATATATATATATATATATGTAAGTAGGAGAGATGGCCAGAGAGCGTTATTGGATTACGTGTTAATTGACAGGCGTGCGAAAGAGAGACTTTTGGATGTTAATGTGCTGAGAGGTGCAACTGGAGGGATGTCTGATCATTATCTTGTGGAGGCAAAGGTGAAGATTTGTATGGGTTTTCAGAAAAGAAGAGTGAATGTTGGGGTGAAGAGGGAGGTGAGAGTAAGTGAGCTTGGGAAGGAGACCTGTGTGAGGAAGTACCAGGAGAGACTGAGTACAGAATGGAAAAAGGTGAGAACAATGGAAGTAAGGCGAGTGGGGGAGGAATGGGATGTATTTAGGGAATCAGTGATGGATTGCGCAAAAGATGCTTGTGGCATGAGAAGAGTGGGAGGTGGGTTGATTAGAAAGGGTAGTGAGTGGTGGGATGAAGAAGTAAGAGTATTAGTGAAAGAGAAGAGAGAGGTATTTGGACGATTTTTGCAGGGAAAAAATGCAATTGAGTGGGAGATGTATAAAAGAAAGAGACAGGAGGTCAAGAGAAAGGTGCAATAGGTGAAAAAAAGGGCAAATGAGAGTTGGGGTGAGAGAGTATCATTAAATTTTAGGGAGAATAAAAAGATGTTCTGGAAGGAGGTAAATAAAGTGCGTAAGACAAGGGAGCAAATGGGAACTTCAGTGAAGGGCGCAAATGGGGAGATGATAACAAGTAGTGGTGATGTGAGAAGGAGATGGAGTGAGTATTTTGAAGGTTTGTTGAATGTGTTTGATGATAGAGTGGCAGATATAGGGTGTTTTGGTCGAGGTGGTGTGCAAAGTGAGAGGGTTAGGGAAAATGATTTGGTAAAGAGAGAAGAGGTAGTGAAAGCTTTGCGGAAGATGAAAGCCGGCAAGGCAGCAGGTTTGGATGGTATTGCAGTGGAATTTATTAAAAAAGGGGGTGACTGTATTGTTGACTGGTTGGTAAGGTTATTTAATGTATGTATGACTCATGGTGAGGTGCCTGAGGATTGGCGGAATGCGTGCATAGTGCCATTGTACAAAGGCAAAGGGGATAAGAGTGAGTGCTCAAATTACAGAGGTATAAGTTTGTTGAGTATTCTTGGCAAATTATATGGGAGGGTATTGATTGAGAGGGTGAAGGCATGTACAGAGCATCAGATTGGGGAAGAGCAGTGTGGTTTCAGAAGTGGTAGAGGATGTGTGGATCAGGTGTTTGCTTTGAAGAATGTATGTGAGAAATACTTAGAAAAGCAAATGGATTTGTATGTAGCATTTATGGATCTGGAGAAGGCATATGATAGAGTTGATAGAGATGCTCTGTGGAAGGTATTAAGAATATATGGTGTGGGAGGAAAGTTGTTAGAAGCAGTGAAAAGTTTTTATCGAGGATGTAAGGCATGTGTACGTGTAGGAAGAGAGGAAAGTGATTGGTTCTCAGTGAATGTAGGTTTGCGGCAGGGGTGTGTGATGTCTCCATGGTTGTTTAATTTGTTTATGGATGGGGTTGTTAGGGAGGTAAATGCAAGAGTTTTGGAAAGAGGGGCAAGTATGAAGTCTGTTGGGGATGAGAGAGCTTGGGAAGTGAGTCAGTTGTTGTTCGCTGATGATACAGCGCTGGTGGCTGATTCATGTGAGAAACTGCAGAAGCTGGTGACTGAGTTTGGTAAAGTGTGTGGAAGAAGAAAGTTAAGAGTAAATGTGAATAAGAGCAAGGTTATTAGGTACAGTAGGGTTGAGGGTCAAGTCAATTGGGAGGTGAGTTTGAATGGAGAAAAACTGGAGGAAGTGAAGTGTTTTAGATATCTGGGAGTGGATCTGGCAGCGGATGGAACCATGGAAGCGGAAGTGGATCATAGGGTGGGGGAGGGGGCGAAAATTCTGGGAGCCTTGAAGAATGTGTGGAAGTCGAGAACATTATCTCGGAAAGCAAAAATGGGTATGTTTGAAGGAATAGTGGTTCCAACAATGTTGTATGGTTGCGAGGCGTGGGCTATGGATAGAGTTGTGCGCAGGAGGATGGATGTGCTGGAAATGAGATGTTTGAGGACAATGTGTGGTGTGAGGTGGTTTGATCGAGTAAGTAACGTAAGGGTAAGAGAGATGTGTGGAAATAAAAAGAGCGTGGTTGAGAGAGCAGAAGAGGGTGTTTTGAAATGGTTTGGGCACATGGAGAGAATGAGTGAGGAAAGATTGACCAAGAGGATATATGTGTCGGAGGTGGAGGGAACGAGGAGAAGAGGGAGACCAAATTGGAGGTGGAAAGATGGAGTGAAAAAGATTTTGTGTGATCGGGGCCTGAACATGCAGGAGGGTGAAAGGAGGGCAAGGAATAGAGTGAATTGGAGCGATGTGGTATACCGGGGTTGACGTGCTGTCAGTGGATTGAATCAAGGCATGTGAAGCGTCTGGGGTAAACCATGGAAAGCTGTGTAGGTATGTATATTTGCGTGTGTGGACGTATGTATATACATGTGTATGGGGGTGGGTTGGGCCATTTCTTTCGTCTGTTTCCTTGCGCTACCTCGCAAACGCGGGAGACAGCGACAAAGCAAGAAAAAAAAACAAAAAAAAAATATATATATATATATATATATATATATATATATATATATATATATATATATATATATATATATGGAAAGGATCACAATTTTGCACGTGATCAAGATATTCCTATGAGTCCACGGGGATAATGAAACACGAAAAGTTCCCAAGTGCACTTTCGTGTTTCATTTTCCCCGTGGACTCAGTGGAATATAGCAAAAAAAAAAAAAAAAAAAAAAAAAAAAAAAAAAAAAAAAATATATATATATATATATATATTTATTTCTTTGGCGCTACCTCGCTAACGCGGGAAATGGCGAATAGTTTGAAAGAAAGAAATATATACATATATATATATGTATATATATTTATGTTATCCCTGGGGATAGGGGAGAAAGAATACTTCCCACGTATTCTCTGCGTGTTGTAAAAGGCGACTAAAAGGGAAGGGAGCGGGGGGTTGGAAATCCTCCCCTCTCATTTTTTGATTTTCCAAAGATAGGAACAGAGAAGGGGGCCAAGTGGGGATTTCCCTCAAAGGCTCAGTCCTCTGTTCCTAAAGCTACCTCGGTAACGCGGGAAATGGCGAATAGTATGAAAAAAAAAAAAAAAAAAAAAAAAAAATATATATATATATATATATATATATATATATATATATATATATATATATATATATATATATATATATATATATATATATATATATATATATATATATATATATATATATATATATATATATATATATATATATATATATATATATATATATATATATATATATATATATATATATATGTATATATATATATATATGTATATATTTATCATAAAAACCTCCAACCGCCAGGATCGAACCCGGGACCCCTGTGCAACAGGCGGGAATGCTAACGGCTAGGCTATGGGCCTGGCTAATAGGAAATAACTATTCGAATACTAAGTACTCGAATACCCTTCGTCTCACATTGGTGAGCAACGGGGTCTACACCGGTTATTTCCCAACAGGCGCACATAGCCAGCAGAGAGTATTTTACCGAACCTAACTGTACAACGCAGAGGTACATGAATACGAATAAAGTGCATATGAACCCGCACCTTCATAGAACATACAAACCTCCAACAGCCACGATCGAACCCGGGACCCCTGTGCAAGAGGCGGGAATGCTAAACACTAGGCTGTGGGTCTGGCTAATAGAAAATAACCATTCGAATACTAAGTACTCGAATACCCTTTGTCTCACATTGGTGAGCAACGGGGGAATAGCCGGTATAGACCTCAGTATACCATATCGTTCCGATTCACTCTATTTCTTGCACGCCACTCATCCTCCTGCATGTTCAGACCATATTCACTCAAAATCTTTTTCACTCTATCCTACCTCCTCCAATTTGGTCTCCCGCTTCTCCTTGTTCCCTCAACCTCTTTGGCAACATTTCCTCACTCATTCGTTCCATAAGTTCAAACCATTTCAACACACCCTCTTTTGCTCTCTCAACCACACTTTTTTTTACCACACGTCTCTCTTACCATTTTACTACTTACACAATCAAACCACCTCACACCACATATTGTCCTCAAACATTTCATTTTCATCACATCCCCCCTCCTCCGCACAACCCCATTTATAGACCATGTTTCGCAATCATATGATGTTGTTGGAACTACTATTCCTTCAAACATACCCATTTTTACAGGATTTCGTCTTCCACAAGGTTTTCACCGCCTCTTCCATTTTAACCAAACCACTCTTCCTGGCTCTCTCACCTCGCACACCACCCCAACTAAAACACCCACATCTCCTCGCTTCATCACTACCTGTTATCACTCAATCACTTCCTCCCTTGCCCTCTTCGCCGATGTTCCCATTTGTTCTCCTACCTTACGCACCTTATTTACCGCCTTCCAAATCATCCTTTTATTCTCCCTAAAGCTTAATGATACTCTCTCACCCCAGTTCTCATTTGGCCTCATTTTCAACCCTTGCACTTTCCTCTTAACCATTTGCCGCTTTCTCTTATACATCTCCCAGTCATTTGCACTCCTTCCTTGTAAGCATAGTCCAAACGCCTCTGCTTTCTCTTTCACTAACAACCAACTTCTTCATCCCACCACTCACTACCATTTCCAATCTGCCCACCTCCCGCCTTTCTCATGCCACATGTACCTCTTGCACATGCCATCACCATTTCCCTAAATACTTCCTATTCCTCATCCACACCCCTCACGTCATTTGTTCTCACCTTTAGCCATTCTACACTCAGTCTCTCCTGGTCCTTATTCACGCAAGTCTCCTTTCCAAGCTCACTCACTCCTACACACGTTTGCAATCCTCTATGTAACCGAGGTAGTGTCAGACATAGACAAAGAAATGGTCTCATTCTCACACAACGGCTGTCATGCCCTGGAACGACAACCCCTATTCACAACCAGGCCACAGGTCTTTCCATGGTTTCCCTTCAACACTACATATGAAATAGAAAGAAAACACAGCTTCATATGTTTTCATTCTGCGTCAGCTACACTTGGGTTGCTGTCCTTCAGTCTACAAACATACAATCTCTTCATATTATACATAACAACCTATAACTCACACGACTCCATCCTCTTAAAGAACCCTAATCATATCCCTGCTGTGAGCGGTACCTGCTAACTTAGTCGTTTTGCAAAATCTCGTTTTAAGTACTCTTAAGTAAGTACTCTCTAAAGTAGTCTCTGAGGATGATAGACATTTGTAATGAAAATGTTTGGGAAGAATAATATGATGACATCTTTACCTGTGGATATCATTACATGCATCTGTCTATATGACCTGCAGCTACACAACAGAATATATCTTTGACAAATACATTACGAAGAAAATGTAACCAAACTTTACAACGCGCAAACAGCCATTTAAATAATGACCAAAATTACTTAAATATAACATTAGACAAACACGTGTAGGAGAAAAATGATCCATTAGTAATGTAGATTACCTGGAGAGAAAATAGAAAATGTAAAGTAGGGTGTAACATGAGGCTCTGTTGTTGTGGCCAAAGCCACAGGAACGCAGCCCCAGTTTTCCTTATGGATATTTTGTTGTGTTATTATACAATACAGTTTATATCATGCTCAAGCCAAGATGATATACATTTCTGAAACAGTTTTATATAACGTACCTCACTTATGGTTCCTCTTTTGTCTCCATTATGATAATATCAGACAGACAGACTTTCAAGCACTTTATCAGAATAAGAAAGAACATATATATATATATATATATATATATATATATATATATATATATATATATATATATATATATATATATATATATATATATATATATTATATATATATATATATATATATATATATATATATATATATATATATATATATATATATATATATATATATATATATATATATATATATATATATATATATATATATATATACATATATATATATATGCCTTCTTATCATATGCCTTCTCCAGATCCATAAATGCTGCATACAAATCCATTTGCTTTTCTAAGTATTTCTCACATACATTCTTCAAAGCAAACACCTGATCCACACATCCTCTACCACTTCTGAAACCACACTGCTCTTCCCCAATCTGATGCTCTGTACATGCCTTCACCCTCTCAATCAATACCCTCCCATATAATTTACCAGGAATACTCAACAAACTTATACCTCTGTAATTTGAGCACTCACTCTTATCCCCTTTGCCTTTGTACAATGGCACTATGCACGCATTCCGCCAATCCTCAGGCACCTCACCATGAGACATACATACATTAAATAACCTTACCAACCAGTCAACAATACAGTCACCCCCTTTTTTAATAAATTCCACTGCAATACCATCCAAACCTGCTGCCTTGCCGGCTTTCATCTTCCGCAAAGCTTTTACTACCTCTTCTCTGTTTACCAAATCATTTTCCCTAACCCTCTCACTTTGCACACCACCTCGACCGAAACACCCTATATCTGCCACTCTATCATCAAACACATTCAACAAACCTTCAAAATACTCACTCCATCTCCTTCTCACATCACCACTACTTGTTATCACCTCCCCATTTGCGCCCTTCACTGAAGTTCCCATTTGCTCCCTTGTCTTACGCACTTTATTTACCTCCTTCCAGAACATCTTTTTATTCTCCCTAAAATTTAATGATACTCTCTCACCCCAACTCTCACTTGCCCTTTTTTTTTCACCTCTTGCACCTTTCTCTTGACCTCCTGTCTCTTTCTTTTATACATCTCCCACTCAATTGCATTTTTTCCCTGCAAAAATCGTCGAAATGCCTCTCTCTTCTCTTTCACTAATGATCTTACTTCTTCATCACACCACTCACTACCCTTTCTAATCAACCCACCTCCCACTCTTCTCATGCCACAAGCATCTTTTGCGCAATCCATCACTGATACCCTAAATACATCCCATTCCTTCCCCACTCCCCTTACTTCCATTGTTCTCACCTTTTTCCATTCTGTGTTCAGTCTCTCCTGGTACTTCCTCACACAAGTCTCCTTCCCAAGCTCACTTACTCTCACCACCCTCCTCACCCCAACATTCACTCTTCTTTTCTGAAAACCCATACAAATCTTCACCTTAGCCTCCACAAGATAATGATCAGACATCCCTCCAGTTGCACCTCTCAGCACATTAACATCCAAAAGTCTCTCTTTCGCGCGCCTGTCAATTAACACGTAATCCAATAACGCTCTCTGGCCATCTCTCCTACTTACATAAGTATACTTATGTATATCTCGCTTTTTAAACCAGGTATTCCTAATCATCAGTCATTTTTCAGCACCTAAATCTACAAGCTCTTCACCATTTCCATTTACAACACTGTTAGAAGCAGTGAAAAGTTTTTATCGAGGATGTAAGGCATGTGTACGTGTAGGAAGAGAGGAAAGTGATTGGTTCTCAGTGAATGTAGGTTTGCGGCAGGGGTGTGTGATGTCTCCATGGTTGTTTAATTTGTTTATGGATGGGGTTGTTAGGGAGGTGAATGCAAGAGTTTTGGAAAGAGGGGCAAGTATGAAGTCTGTTGGGGATGAGAGAGCTTGGGAAGTGAGTCAGTTGTTGTTCGCTGATGATACAGCGCTGGTGGCTGATTCATGTGAGAAACAGCAGAAGCTGGTGACTGAGTTTGGTAAAGTGTGTGAAAAAAGAAAGTTAAGAGTAAATGTGAATAAGAGCAATGTTATTAGGTACAGAAGGGTTGAGGGTCAAGTCAATTGGGAGGTGAGTTTGAATGGAGAAAAACTGGAGGAAGTGAAGTGTTTTAGATATCTGGGAGTGGATCTGGCAGCGGATGGAACCATGGAAGCGGAAGTGGATCATAGGGTGGGGGAGGGGGCGAAAATTCTGGGAGCCTTGAAGAATGTGTGGAAGTCGACAACATTATCTCGGTAAGCAAAAATGGGTATGTTTGAAGATATAGTGGTTCCAACAATGTTGTGTGGTTGCGAGGCGTGGGCTATGGATAGAGTTGTGCGACGGAGGGTGGATATGCTGGAAATGAGATGTTTGAGGACAATGTGTGGTGTGAGGTGGTTTGATCGAGTAAGTAATGTAAGGGTAAGAGAGATGTGTGGAAATAAAAAGAGCGTGGTTGAGAGAGCAGAAGAGGGTGTTTTGAAATGGTTTGGGCACATGGAGAGAATGAGTGAGGAAAGATTGACCAAGAGGATATATGTGTCGGAGATGGAGGGAACGAGGAGAAGTGGGAGACCAAATTGGAGGTGGAAAGATGGAGTGAAAAAGATTTTGTGTGATCGGGGCCTGAACATGCAGGAGGGTGAAAGGAGGGCAAGGAATAGAGTGAATTGGATCGATGTGGTATACCGGGGTTGACGTGCTGTCATTGGATTGAATCAGGGCATGTGAAGCGTCTGGGGTAAACCATGGAAAGTTGTGTGGGGCCTGGATGTGGAAAGGGAGCTGTGGTTTCGGGCATTGTTGCGTGGCAGCTAGAGACTGAGTGTGAACGAATGGGGCCTTTGTTGTCTTTTCCTAGTGCTATCTCGCACACATGAGGGGGGAGGGGAAAGGTATTCCATGTGTGGCGAGGTGGCGATGGGAGTGAATGGGGGCAGACAGTGTGAATTGTGTGCATGGGTATATATGTATGTGTCTGTGTATGTATATATATGTGTACATTGAGATGTATAGGTATGTATATTTGCGTGTGTGGACGTGTGTGTGTATACATTGTGTATGGGGGTGGGTTGGGCCATTTCTTTCGTCTGTTTCCTTGCGCTACCTCGCAAACGCGGGAGACAGCGACAAAGCAAAAAAAATAAATAAATAGTTATATATATTTGTATATATATGTATATATATACCACCACTGATATGATGTCACGTCATACAAATGTCATGCTGACATGAAAGTCTCATTACTTTGACATAAGTGTCAAAACACATGAGTATCACGATCATGATATATTTATGTTGTGATGAATGTTCTGTCATGGCAATATCCCCTGGTGGTGGCCAGTTATGAATCCGTGACGCACTTTTCATGTTCTCGGGGCAGATTACCATTCCGCTGTCGAAGCCAGTTATCAGAGTTGTAACTTTTATCTTATATGTAATTACTTACACCACCAGCCCACTCTCTCCCTCCCTCCACCCCATGAAGTGCAGGTAACTATAAGCTGAAAAATTAATATTGACCTTAATGTAGCGTCAGCCGGGGATATCATATTATCAAGGTATTGTTAAACATGGATTATAGAGTACAGTCAAACTGAAAATCTATTGTGTGCTGCTGATATTCCAGTATTTACCAGATGATGGACACTGATGGAGGATTAAGTATTAATGACTGGGATTTTATTTTGGGGAAAATCTTATAAGAAATCATTTTTGAACCGTCATTTTGTTGTTTTATAAAGCTAGTTTTCACATCATTGGGAAATCACTGCTTCCTTTTCGCTCAAATCATCCGTTCATTTTTTAGGAAGAGAGAGAGAGAGAGAGAGAGAGAGAGAGAGAGAGAGAGAGAGAGAGAGAGAGAGAGAGAGAGAGAGAGAGAGAGAGAGAGAGAGAGAGAGAGAGAGAGAGAGAGAGAGAGGTAATTCTTGAATCATGCTACACTTAGGTTTACAAAGCCTTCCTTATTCATTATCTTTCAACTCAATTTAGCTGCTGCTCATCAATCTAGTTGAGAGATTTGGTTTCCTCGGTCACCAGGTTATATCTTAACAGACCAGAACCAGAGAACCAGCGACTATAATGTCAGTGTATGACTGGTAAAGTGTTGAGGTAATCCTTTAACATTATGATACATTACCTGCCACAATGTTGGCTTAGCTCACGGTTAGGTTGTGGCTTGGTATATTTGCTGGATGGGAAATATCATATGTCTTACTCTCTGACACTTGAAAAGCTTTAGTCATAGTCTGGTATACGTTTCAGATCTCTAAATCTCGATCTTCAACTCTCACCATATTGTTCAGTAATTCATTTCCAGTTTTCCTGCCAATCGATCCACTGATGCAGTCGGTGATGGATAGGTGTCTCCAGTTGACCTACCCTGCCATATATGAGTAAATAGAATGAGGTTCTGAAATATGCATGGATGATGACAAATTAAAGAGGGTTAAGAATATCATATAACTGAGGAACATTGTTCATCATTATGGAGGAATGGAGGGTGATACATCAAACAATGTTGAAGGCTTGATAAGTTTCTGTTGCTCTGACGATATTATGATGGATGAGAATGTAAGTTTCTAAGTGTGACAGATCGTGTTGGATGGCAGACTCGTGCCAGTTTTACACTATGGAAACGAATCAGTGTGAATATACATTAGAAAAAATAATACAAAAAGTGAAAGGGGAAGATATAGAATATGTGTATATGGCTACTGAGTGAGAATAGTAATGAAACTTAAACACCATTACGTTAAAGTGAATTCTAGCATAAGAAAGGGGATAACTTTGCTATCACAAATATATTTTAGAAAAGAGTAATAGAAAAAGGATTACTGTCGAAGTAGAGGTGAGTGATGTGAAGGAAAATAGTGGCGAGCAAAAATGTGTAATTGACTTGAATACTGAGTTTAAAGTGTGTATTTAAGTGAGAAGTTGTAAGCACACTTTTACGGTAGGTGCACCAGGGCAGTTGGGGGTCTGATGACGCTGGTGCCTGGATCAACCTGCTGAATGCTTGATGGTGGACGAAAGTTGAATGTGGATACACAGGTTAGTCCTGGCCTGGACGAACACTCACACCATCTGACCTTGACCCATAGTTCCGGCCCTTATGATGAGACTTGTAACATATATAACTTGGATTAATATCATCATTTGATTTTTTTTTCTAATGAGACGACTCTTCATCATAAAGATGACTCTTCACATCTTGATGACTCCTGGTCATCACGATTATTCTTCATCATAAGGATGACTCCTCACCATCACGAAGACTCCTGGTCATCTCGATGACTCCTCGCCATCACGGTACCTCCGTGCCTCCGTAGACTCCATCCCATCGGGACGAGTGCTTGCCTGTGTGATGTCATCCAGTCTTCATGACTGTGTCTGTCTTCGCCGTGCCTCTTTACCTTCCTGACGACCCTTACCTTCCTCCATGTCGACTATTATCATTCATGGTCACTCCAAGGTCTCATCCTGCCCAGCTCTACCCTGAGGGACCTTACCCAAGACTGCAGTGTTCTCCGGCTTCACTTACCTGTCCAGCCCAGCAGTGCCCTGGTGCAGCACAGTCAGAGCAGATGGGTAATTTTCCATTAGTTCAAGATATTCTCTACAGTGATCTACTTTAAGAACTGTGCACCTTACACCAGGGGCTACTAATTCCTGGATGATTTTGGCACGTAATGGTGAGTGATGAGATTGTGTGTGAGGATGTGTGCTTATCAAATCTTATTCTGATAATTAAGGCCAGTGTCACCGAGGTAATTATAAGTCCTCAGTGAACTAGTGCTGTAGTTAACGGATGGCAACGTACACCTTGCCTGTCGGGATGACGCCTTCTGTCCTGCCATCTTGGGCAGGTCCAACATGAGTCGTCATAGGCTTTGACATAGCCGAGGGCCTCACGGTTCTATATAACACAAGCCGCTCTGTCTAAGGCAAAGAAGTCAATCAGTTTTGCCCGACTGAAGAGACGGGAGCTACAGACCCTATCGTCCACGGGCCGGGTCATTAATTCCCGGACACAGGTACCGCTCACTCCATACTGGGGAATGCCAGGTGCCGGGAAACACAAGAGCCAGCTGACGACACTATGAGACGTGAGTTGGAAGAGGCGACTGTGACGTAGCGCTCGCCATTTTTGACCGGGGAAAGGGACAGCCACCTTCCGCTGACCCAGGGAGCTGCTCTTCTCTGGCGCTACACCTCTCCGGGCATCTTAGTGGTCATGTAACGACTCCTCGAGTATCTTCATCATACCGTCCGCGTTAAACTGGACGTGGACAGCGCGTCTTAAGGGCACCAACCGCCTGTCTCTGAGAGCCGTGCACGCTGGGTAGCGCCACACATCGCACTAAGTGCGGTGTGTTCTTGCGTGCGTATATGTCTTGCTCGCCACCCTGAGCCAAGAGACAGCTGATCGTCCTGAGGGAACCCTAGCAGCTGGCGGTAGAGGGAGTGATGTCAGTGCACCAACAATGGGAGAAGAGTTCTCCCTCATCTCCATCGTCACCCGTGGAGGCAGGTTGAAGCTCTATGACCTTCATTTCTCTCGTGCGAGAGTTGCACAGGGTTACAACCTTGATAATGCTGTGTTAGATCACTGCTTTAATGACACTGAAGTATATTGCTAATTTCGGCTTTATGTTTCTGCAGTTCACTGTTATACTTTGCCCAAGTTCTTAGTATTTTATTGGTATACTTTGTTCAATTTCTCTTCTAGTTTACTGCCATGACTTGCTTATATCATTTAGGTTTTTCATCAAAACATCTCACATATAGAAACTCTGTTCACTACATATGTATTCAAAATTTCAGTGTCCACTTAATTTGCTTTTCGTTTTCATACTTTCTGTTCTGCACATAATATATCCCACGATAATCTCGTTCTGTGTATATACCTCTATTACGTCTCTGTTAAATCCTTTAACATATTTGGAGTTCAGCAGTAATAACCCAGGCTTCAGGGTCCTCTGGTCCACAGTGTGTCGTAATATTTGTAATGTGAGGGACACACTCTGAGCCCTACCCTCCTGCTGCTCGTTCCAAAGGCCAGTTAATCAGGAGAGCTAATATTTGAGATGAGTGCCGGAGCTTGGACCAGTCCGGGTGATCATGTCTCGCAGGCCAAGAAGATAAAGCTGTTGCCTCTCTCTCTCTCTCTCTCTCTCTCTCTCTCTCTCTCTCTCTCTCTCTCTCTCTCTCTCTCTCTCTCTCTCTCTCTCTCTCTCTCTCTCTCTCTCTCTCTCTCTCTCTCTCTCTCTCTCTCTCTCTCTCTCTCTTCTTCTTCTTCTTCTTCCCTCCTTTCATTTTCTAACCATTTGGGAACCAACCTGCGAGCATCATCACCGACCTCACACTTCTCTGCAAACACCGACCAAGACCAAGTGAAGGAAGTTGGGCTAAGTGTAGTGGATGTTGTATCTCCTCATGATATTGACTTTCCCTATGGAACACACACACACACACACACACACACACACACACACACACACACACACACACACACACTAATTAAACCGTTATGTTAACATTCATTATGATTCAGTCATTCTCTACATCACACAATTTTTGTCGCTTTTATTCATCAAGTGTTGAGGCTCAACCACCAGAGAGACACTCTAGACCACACTGTTTACCCCGAGCCAGTTCAACCCGCCCGCCATCCAGGCTAACTGGATTTATGGAAATTTGGAGGATTGAATACATATGATTGGGGAGCCGAGCACAGTGTCTCTATTGCAAGGAAGGGTTAGTGGAGAGATGGAAGTCCTCTGGACATTATAACCATCACTGAAGGACTGGGGAGAATAACACAGCTTATAGTAATGGTCATGACTTATACCTCGAGGGATGTCTTGACTATGAGGATCTGCCACACCAGTCTTCCTTATTTCTCTTGATTGTTTTTGATGTTCTGTACAGATGATATCATGAGATAAGAATTCCTTGAAATACCTTAGAAGAGTCATATTGAATTATGTTTTGATGTTTCACTGTACAGCGAGCATGAAGATCAGTAAATAGATGATCGTTTTCATCGCAATTAAGTAGTTGTTGAATCAGCATTTATTGACAAGAATTTCAGATGTAATGAAAATTAGAAGCAAAAACAGAACATAAAGTCAAGCAACGTTGATAATGACTGAATGACGAGAGGAAGTGAAAACCAGGCAGAATAAAAGTAACATTAGGATAAGAAGCAGACGTGTAGATGGAAGCAGAAACTGATGAGCTAAAGGAAACAGAATTAGAATAAAGAGAGTAAATCATGCTAGGAGCAGAGGAAGGATAACATGTGGATGCGTCGTCAAGCTTGGGGCCGGAGAAAGAGTTATACTACTCATGAGTTTTAAGAATGAGGAGAGAGAGAGAGAGAGAGAGAGAGAGAGAGAGAGAGAGAGAGAGAGAGAGAGAGAGAGAGAGAGAGAGAGAGAGAGAGAGAGAGAGAGAGAGAGAGAGAGAGAGCAATAAAGATATCGACAGGCAGGCAGGAGTAAAAGTGAGGGTAATGGTACTAAGAAGGAAAGTAGAAGTAGTTAAGATGCTGGTGTCATCAGCAGATCAAGAGGTCTATGTGACTGCAACTATTGTGTATTTCGCATAATTACGGAGGTAAAATTTGCATGAAAACATCGTAGGATAAATCAGTAAGTAACAGGTAATTTCGTCGCTTGCTTGTGCCTTACTTGTACCTTAATTCTAGTTTGTTTGTCCCTTACTTGTACCTTGCTTGTCCCTGTCCCGCCCAGGACTGAGTATTCTAGGTAGACAATGTGACTGTTTGGCACAATTTAAACACGTAACACAAACACATGAAAATATTATACTAGAAAAGTAATATAATAATAAGCTTCTTATATCCTTAGAAAAAACACGACAATATAATCTTGCATCAAACTAATAACAAATAATCTTAACCTTATTCCCAAATCTTTTCTTTCTTTCGTACGTGTTTACCGTAACCTGTGTTAGCCAGTTGGCCTCAGGAAACAGGTGACTGAGCCGTTGAGGAAGATCTTCGCTTGTCTTCATCCTCTGTTTCCTCTTCTGGAAAATGATATTCAAGAGGGAACAATTTCCAGTGCCCTGCTCCCGACCCAATTATTGGCCTTGTACAACAGGCAGGAAATACGTGGATGGTAGTATTGTTTGTGTACTATCTATCTCCAGGGATTAATGCATTACATTACATTATATTATATGACCAACATTTAGCAGGTTTCAGAGGCTGACAACAACAACCCGGGCAGGCAGGTCCTAAGGTTGTTCAGGCACCGACTCCAGACTTCACTGTCTCACGTCCACACTCTAGACTGTCCCCCGAGGGTAATGTGACTCGGCGCTGGGACTTGAGTTACGGGTCAGTACGGACTTGTGACCCACTGTGGTCTCTCCTGGGTCCCACACGATACTCTCAGGCGTCCACTGAAGACGTCAGGCAGTGTCCACACGACCCTCGTCTGTCCACGGGAAAACACCAGGTCTCCATACATACCAAGCTGTACCCAGGAGAACACACCAAGCCTCTTCACACCTCCAGCCATCCACGGAGACCCAGGTCTTCATACATACCAAGCCAAACTAATGAAGAACACACGGAAAAGAATAATTCTTATTTTCTTATGGAAGAAGAAAATTCTTTAAAAAAGATGTTTCCTGTTTCAAAGACCAAGAACTTTCATAAGTCTTTTCTGTTTAAGGAGCATCAACAGAGGGGAGGAGACAAGTATTTAGACAAGATAATATTTCAGAATACTCTCCATCCCTCGAGGTAAAATGTTAAGAAATTCCTGGAAGTAAATGTTTCCAGCGTCGTGCAGTAAACCTGTGTAATGAGAGATCTACAAGGTACACTATTAACACGTGTTTACCAGAAGAGAAGAAGAGGTTGTCAAAGCGGCTGGGATTAATTCCCGACATACAACTGTGATGGCCAGGTATGTCTGGAAGGAGGCTGGAAACGTCTCGGAGAACTGGATTGGTTATATTCAGAGAGCGCCAGAATGTGTATTTGTTCCACTTACACTCGAGATATCCTTCTTATGTAGACTATATAGCGTGCTGTTACGAGGGTGTTATCACAGCTCCTGCCACTGTGGAGGCAGGAAGCTCGCTGCTTTATGTGCTCACTGTTGCCCTAGAATGTGTTTTGATCAGGAGACTGTGGCAAGATAAACATTCTCTTATCTTTGGAAAATCTCAGACAGGTACTCTGAGGGTGATGGTACAAGCAGGAATGATATAAAGATAAACACGGAAGAATAGAGATGTTTTGTACTAAAACTTTACAATAAGATGTAAGAGTGAGATATGCCGCAGTAGAATTCCAATAACTTATTTGGCAGATACATCGTTCAGGGTGATCTCTGTGATCTCGCTTGGCATATCACGTTCTATAGCGAAGACATGAGAGTTACGAAGAGAAAAACACAGAAAACATGATTTTTCATTCAGGTATGGTCGGTCCTGTAGATCTGACCTTTTGATATACAAACATTTTGGTATTTACTTAACTTACAAAAGTCTCTGGCCTCTTCTTGTGGTTTTGCAGACAAGCTATTAAATTCATGATAACAATTCAAAAGTATACTAAAGTGTAGTAAGGATGACGGTGATGTATAAGAGAGGAGAGGACATGTTTGCCTTAGACTAAATAAATAAACACAACAGCAGCCGAGCGTCCTAAGAAATGTTTAGAAATGAGAACTTTACGCAAATTGTTCAACTTGACTTTTTTTAACATTTCAGAAAACTGATTTTACGCAAAATCAGTTAAACAATGAAATTACCAGGTACAAAAATTTCTATGAATAATCCATATTAGTTTACAGATTAACACATACAAAACTAACAGAACTGCAAAGTTTACTGTTGAACTGAATGTCAAATGTCAGATATGCAAGGTAGTGTCAGTTTCTATATGTTTTCTTTTCATAGCGACCCATGTGGGAAGACCCAACGGAATGAAATCCTAAGCTGTAAATTGGCTCACTCGAGGTATCCATTTATCGTCCTGTCCTCCAGTGTTTCAAGGACTCTGGCTAACCCAGTATAACCAGCTGATTATTAAGGATGTTTGGTTGTTTAGGACTATCGTCTGCCCGAATCATTAAGGTCGTCAATGTGAAGTTATAGCAGAGAAAAAATCTTACACACCTATTTTACTTTTATGGCAGAAAAGTCAAAGGCCATACTTGCCCTCATCGCTTATATGGCCAATAAGTTATCGAGGTCGGTTGTTTGGGCTTTAGGCCCATCAGTTGCCAGGGTATTTAACGATGTTAACGTCAAGCAACATCCACCAACCATAAAAGATCTTTATCATCTTCAGCAACTTATGATGATTCTAGGACTACATGGACTCTATGCACGTGGTGTACGTATTCTTTAAGTTTACTTTTTGGATAATACTGCAGTTAATGTAGAGAACAAATGATGGAAAGAGAGAATGTATATGAATGTAAACCATTGCTTAAAGCTGTATTTGAATTAGTATAGAAAATTACGAAAGTAGATATTTGCAGATCATAATATGCTTAAAATGATATAAACGAAAATAAAAGATAAATAAGAAAACAAACTGAAGCAGTTGGCTTGAGAGCATTATTGTGTTGGCAAAACAATTGGCCGCCTTGTGGCAAGTTACCCTCAGGAAATTCATTGGGAGAAATTGCTGGTTTTCCTTACCTACCTGGAGCTTTGTGAGTTTACCATCCCGGTAAAAGGGAAGGTTGTTGAGTCGTAATTGGAGGGGCGACTGGCCAAGGGATAATACAGGAAGACAGCTTCCTGAGGGACAGTAATGGACGGGACTCTGCTGGAGGAACAACAGAGAAACGAAGCCACTAAGTGAAGAGTATTCCAGGCACCGTAGACGAGGTACAGCGTTCCAAGGACATGGCTAGATACACGGTACTAGGCAGACACTGTTACAGGGCAAAGCTGGAGAGACAGTGCCCAAGATTCCACTGCTCCAGGACACAGCTGGAGAGAGAGCGCTAGGGAGTCACTGGTGGAGTCTGGCTGGATATATCATGCTGCAATGACAATGCTCAAAACTACAGACAGATTGACAAATGCCTAATATTAATACTAATGATAGTACTGATAATGATAATGATAACACTGATAATGATAATGATAATGATAATAATAATAATAATAATAATAATAATAATAATAATAATAATAATAATAATAATAATAATAATAATAATAATAATAATAATAATAATAATAATAATAATAATAATAATAATAATAATAATAATAATAATAATAATAATAATAATAATAATAATAATAATAATGATAATAATAATGATATGATAATAATGATAGCAATAATTATAATAATGATAATGATAATGATGATAATAATGATAATAATGATAATAATGACAATAATGATGATAATTTTGTTCTTGCTTGAGAAGTGGGTTTTCCTTGACAATTTTGTGATGAAATTTCCATAAAGGCTAATTAGACTCATTTATCTTCAGAACTAAAAATTATTTTTCATTAACTCGAAAATATACTCGACAAACTAAGTTTTCCCGAAGAGCTGCATTTGGGCAGGAAATTACAAGACCTAATTTCATTAAGTCAAATAAAACTGCCATGCGAGAAATATAAATTCCACACGTGTTGTGTTTATGTTCAAGTTAATGCTGTACATGAAGGTTAACATCCTTGTAATGAAATAAGGTTGGTAATCATAAGACGTATTTTGAGATTATGAGACCTATTGCAACAAAACGTCTACATCAGGGTTGTTCTCCAGTGTCGTGTGTGACGCGAAATGTATTTGGCTGCAGAAAATAGAAACAATTTATATGTAACATAAAATTCATGAGAGACAGAGTGTAGCAAGATAGAGACTCAGGCTCCTGTGTCATAATCTATTTATAATGACCAATTTTTACTGTACCAGGAAGGTGTTATCAACAGGTGGCGCTCCATCTCTTGACCCTTCCCTACTATCATAAAACATTTTAAACTTCTGCATGTTCTCCACATTCACCACCTCCTCGTACTGTTTATTCCACTCGTCCACTACTCTTATACCAGGAAAGTATTTCTTAAACTATATTTTTTCTCAAATATCTTTCTTAATTTCGTGTTATGTCCTCTGGTTGTTCTCTCCCTACATCTGACGAAAACTGTTCACTGTCTAATGTCGTTCATGTCATTATGATTATGGTATATCGTAACCAATATATTCATGTTATGTGATAAGTATGATATTGGGTATATCTTACCCAATATATTATGTTATATGGTAAGTATTAGACTTGGTATATCGTACCCAATATATCTATGTTATATGATAAGTATAATATTGGGTATATCGTACCCAATATATTAATGTTATATGACGAGTATGAGATTGGGTATATCGTACCCGGTATATCTGTGTTATATGATAAGTATAATATTGGGTATATCGTAACCAATATATTTCTATTTCAAATGGTCGGGAATGGTTTGGAGAGATCGGCTCTCCCTTGTGGAGGTTATCTGTGGCTGCCATTCTTAATCCTGAGGAGAAAGCGAGTCTTCCATTCCTCTCACTGGAAAAGGATTTTCCCTTCCAATCCCCACCCACAGCGCCAGTGCTTTTCTTTCTCATCCATGGTTTATAAACTCCTCTTTCCCACTGTCCATCTTCCATTGTCCTGCTCTTCCCTGCTTTATCATCCTTTCTTAATATCCTGAGATTTCACCTTACCCTAAAGGGTAAGGTTAAGAGTCATTCCTCCATTACCATGGGTCCTGTCCTGATGGCCAAGGGTCTGCTGACTCTCGTGCTTAAGGGAGTCATCAGGCTAAGGAAGGTACGTCATCCTCGTCCAGAGAACAGATCTAGACAGTTCAAGTCCGTCTCTCATCCTAGTGTGTTCCTCCTACCTGGCCACCATTATCATGAGACTCAGAATGAACATTTACAATGATCTTGTTTACATCAGGATGGAACACACTGTGGCTAAGGATATTCCAGTAGACTCTCCATGGTCTTGCCAGGTGTTCTACAGGAGAGAGAGAGGCTGACCTCACGTATATAACAACTAACACACTACCACAAGATCCCTGAAGGAACGAGAAGACACCAGATGGATGAACATGAATCTTGTTAACCACATAAACATCGAGAACTCAAAACTTACGAGAATTTAGGTACTTTAAATGTCAGACGCCACACCATCCTCTGTAACTTTGTTTAAGTATTGTCTGGCTGTTGATTTATTCAAGGACTCTTGCCGGAGGGTGATGTGCTGTGAGGGAAGAGATGGTGGTGGTGGCTATTCTGGTTGTCTACTGTACAAAGATAAAAGATCACGAAAGGTGTATTGTATTATGTAGGAAGGCTGTGTGTTGTACTCAGTCTGTCTTGCTAATGTTTAATGAATGAAGCCTCTGTGGCAAGTTCGGACTCTGAAGACCACGTGTGGTTTGTTATGGATGGTATTAGAGAATTAGAGACGTGAAGATTGATTGAGTTATTATGTCTTGTGAATATCTTCATTGATATGTGAGCATATGTGTGTGTGTGTGTGTGTGTGTGTGTGTGTGTGTGTGTGTGTGTGTGTGTGTGTGTGTGTGTGTGTGTGTGTGTTTGTGATTACCTATATATGATTAGCTATTTCTACAGCATGGGGAACTAATCTTACATTTGTGGGACCCCATCTCGAACCTTTTCTACAATCAACCAACATCTCAAACTTCTGTATACTGTCCACATTTACTATATCCTCATGCTGTTTATTACATTCATTTCCCGCTCATGTACTAGAAAAGTACTTCTTAACATCTTTTGTTACAAGTTTCTTAATATCCTGTCCAGTTCTCTGGCTGTTCCATCCCTACATCTCTCATTGTTGTTTGATTCAGGAGTTCTGTATTGTGATTGTGTTTTGTGATTCTCAATGCTTTAAATATATGTGGTGAGCTCTTTACGTTCCACGGTTTTGTGTATAATATATTGCATTCTTTTTATTATTTAGTTCAACCTTTTTAGAGTTAGATGTCGTTGATCTGTTTTCATCTTTATTCTAACATGATTTGATCTAATGATTCTAATTATGTGAGTATGATTGTGTTTTACAGTTTGTTCCCTGATAATGATGCTGACCCTCGAAACGTATGAAAAATTAAAATGGACACATTTACGAAATTTTCTCATCTGTCTTATACACTTACAGCAAACATGCCTTATGATTTTGTACTGATGAAATACTTCAGATTTGCATGATGTAAATGATAAGTGTTATGAAAGAATGATGAATAATATTCACGACCACGTACAATATTTACTGCAGATAAACCTATATTAACCAGTCGATACAAGTTAAAGACTCAAGCAGCAGAGGAGGACTGGACCTGGTGTCCAGAAGTGTTTGTGTAAACATCCTGCGATGGTCACTGCTGCACTAGATGGCTCTCTCTATCATTATTCTGGAAAACTATGCATGAATTATCTGGTCTGGAAATCACAGTAGTGAAGAATAATGTAGCGGGTAGAACAGCGTCGATGATGACACGATAGACTATGGTCAGCAGAGTTATTGGAGATGGAGAGACGTTTTAGGCATCATGTGTGTCTCTGTATAACATTATCAGAAAAGTTTTTAGCAATTTCAGGGAACGACTTGTATGAGACTCCTATATGTTCATCTTCCATCGTTACCATCACTCACGAGTGAGTGAACCATGACAACTGCCGCTCACCATGACCCAGATTCATACGTCCGTAAGAAGCAGACGTTCCTGACTTTATCTTGTGGGACTCTGTTGTACTAGATTTAGTTTGGTCTGGTTCTGGGACTGTGATCCTTGACCTCTTGAACACCACACGACCCTACCGCATGATAGTGTGACCCTTGAACCGATCCTTATGGGTCAGGTTAATGACCAAGACATCATTCATGGGGCAGCACCATCGTGGTCAAGGGTCGTGATCAGGTAGCTGATTAACTTTAAAGAATATTTTCGTTATCGTATTTACGATCTATATCAAATCCTACGTTAAGATGTCACGGCAGGAGAAAAGGTCTTCAATAAAGCATTCTGTCTTACAACATGGCCCCACTTGTCTCCATAACCTGAAATATAAAAGACCCAAGACCTGCCTTGTCTTCTTGGCTCCCTCCCTCGCCTCCTGTGGGACCCTAAAGACTCATCATCATCTTGCACAAGTGCTTCCAGCCACTTACTGCTATTGGTCATAGCCTGAGTTCCCATTACGTCCCTTACGCACGCTACCTTATCAGAGTCAAGTGCTCCCCCATGAGTCCTTTCCCTCGTTCACTAAATGTAAAATTTACTGTCATATTCGCCTGAGATCCCGTCAGTCATCGCCAACATAAACTCAGCATTTGGCCATTGACTCGCCGGAGAGGCAGTTTCTCCCTAAGATTTACGCGCAATCTATTTGGACATTATAGAGAAAAATCTATCTGATAATTTCATGAGTTACAATTCAATATGTATCTTTTGTTTACCGTATTAAGACGTGACAAAGAAAATATAATGAGCATAATTGACGAGAAAAAACCTTGATTTAGTTGTATTTAGGGAATGGCTGAACCCTGTTTATTGTAGATATTCGATCCTTATTCGATTATTTTGATCAACACGAAACATTACGTCTGGTTGTGGGATGATCCCACGAACGAAGAAGAACGTAACAACTTCACTAAAGGTTTAAACCCTACAACCATCCTGACATCTCGAGTCTCCCTCTTTCTCTATACAATTGTAGCATAAAGTATAATCACTTCGTCCTTTAGGGAACAGATAGATCTTTGGTGTAGTTCCAGCTGACTTTTTGTGTGGCATTACTATATGGAGGTAGAAACAAGACTTGCAAATACTCATATGTATAGCAAGAACCTTATCCTTTCCTTCAGCCATTTCCTGCTGGTGTTCTCCCTCAGCGTATTCTCTGTGGACTGACAGGAAAGCCCTCTCCGTCAGAGGGGAAAAAATGTACATGTTTTGAAGAGTGCTGGCTCTATGTGACCTTTGTGAGGGGTGATGTAGGAAATGGACGAGGGGAGACATGATATGGATGGGGTCTTGCGGTAGGCATGCAAATGAGAGGAGGGTGCTGGGCGGCAGCATATGTGTCAGTAAAACATAGGTTTAGAGATGGGTTGTAGGTGGCAAGGGGGATGGCATGGTGTATAGGCGGGTTGTGGGTGACCAAGAAAGTAGCAAGGTGTGTAGGTGGGTTGTAGATTATGGGTAATGTGGCAGATTTATAGATGGGTTGTAGGTGGTGGGGAAAGTGACAAGGTATGTAGATGGGTTGCAGGTGGTGGGAAAGGTGTCAGGATGTATAGAGGAGTTGTAGGTGACATGCAAGGTGTACAGGAAGATTGTGGGTGACGTGAAAGGTTGCAGGTGTATGACTAGGTGACGGGGAAGGTAGCAGGTGTGTATGTGGTTTGCAGATGACAGGGAAGGTGCCAGGTTGCATGGATGGGTTTTTGGTAACGGAGAAGGTGGCAGGGTGTACAGAAAGGTTTAAGGTGACGAAGAAGGTGGCATAGTGTGTAGGTGGGTTATAGCGGATAAGGAAGGTGGCAAGATGTGTAGCAAGGTGGTTGTAAGAGGCATGGAAGGTGTATACTGCCACGATCCCAACAGCCTTCAGCTACAGTGGCTCTCGCTCGACCCCTTAACACATTAGCCCAGGCTATGTCCTGAGATGATTGTTTCGGTTGACACACAAGGCCATGTAGACGCCGCTACCTCTAGGTCAAAGTAGAGAGCAACATTTCTAACAAACACAAATTATACTTATCACATTTAGATAGAATAACTTGGTCAGGAGATCTAATACACTTGAAACAATCAACAAACAATATATTGAAAGTAATAACAAAAATACAAATTACAATCCAAACACAAGATGGACGTTATGGTGGACTAGCCACCGAATCATCTATTCTAATTTAACCTGAAATAGCTCATCTACATATGAATACTGCTCTCTTTCCTTCTACAAATAATGTCTGTACCTTTGTCCTTTGATATAACCATTAATCAAGGACACATGACAAATAATAAGGGCAAATACAACCTGATTATATAGAGACGAGTGCGCACGTCTAGCCATCTAGCAGGCAAGGAGGAGAGAGAGCGAATCTACGTTTCAGCAATTTAGGTTCAGCTCTCAGAATTATTGTTCTTACATAACAAGTGTTTATTTATACAGAAAAGTAATAACTATAATTTTTGCAATGCTTTGATAATGATTCATATGATAAAGATAAACTCAATGATATAATAAAAGAATAGAAGATTTACATCATTCCCAAAATCTATAAGAGAAAACATAATGGCACATTTAGGAATACCAAACAAAACAAAAAGCATCTTTTATGAAGATATAAAAAAGGAAATACATAACAGTATTTTTGAGCTGTAGGTGACTGGGATGGTGGTGGTAGAGTGTATCAGCTGGCTGGAGGAGACAGGAAATGTGGCAGGGTGTATAGGAGAGTGTTGTAAGGGGCGTGGAAGGTGACACAGTGTATTAGTGGACTGTTTGTGACGGGGAAAGTGGCAGGGTAAGTGGAGTGGAAGGTGGCAGATGTATAGTTGGATTGCAGGTGTCGGGGAAGGTGCGTTGCTGGGATATAGTTGATGGTAAAGGTAGCGGAGTGTATAAGTGTGTTGTAGGGTTACATGTGGAAGGAAATGTGGCAGGCAGTACAGATGGACTGTAAGTGGAGGGGAGGGTGGCAGCGTGTATAGATGGGTTCTAAGTGGAGGGGAGAATAGCAATGTGTATAGATGGGTTCTATGTGGTAGACTGTATAGATGCGTTGTAAGTTGAGGGGAGGGTGACAGGGTGTACAAGAGGGTTGTAGGTGACGGGGAAGGTGGCAGGGTGATTAAGGTGGGTGGGTTGTTGGTGGCGGGGAAGGTGACAGGGTGTACAGGAAGATTGTAGGGGACGGAGAAGATAGCAGGGTGATACGGTGGATGGGTTGTAAGTGACGGGGAAGGTGGAAAGGAATATAGTTGGGATTCAGGTGGCGGAATAAAGAGTGAATATATGGAATAATACAGGAGAAAGGGAAGGGAGGACATATGATGTTTGGTGATGTAGATGAAAAGTATTTACCTGCTTACAAGAACTTACAACCAGATTATGCCTAAAGGCCGGGCCAGCGTGTAGGGTTCACTGCTGTGAATTATAGAGTCGTGTGAGTTACGTGTTGTCAAGTGTTGTGTGTGAGATGGAGAGATTGTATGTTTGTGGATGGAATGCCAGCAGCCCACATGTGGGTGAGGTTGAGAGAAATGACTGAAGCTTGAGCCAAAGAAGTGAACACTGACACAATGAAGAGAGAGAGAGAGAGAGAGAGAGAGAGAGAGAGAGAGAGAGAGAGAGAGAGAGAGAGAGAGAGAGAGAGAGAGAGAGAGAGAGAGAGAGAGAGAGAGAGAGAGAGAGAGAGAGAGAGAAGGAAATCTTTCCATTCTCAAACCCTTCATGTAGATATTAAAGATCAATTGTAGATATCATCACGAATATGACAAACATGACGACGATAAGCTGTAACATTGACCATGCAGACTACTCACACAACCTGAGGCTTTAAAATTTCTGTTGGTACTTGTTAAACTTTTCATTATTCATATATAAAAAAGAAAATAAGATTTCAAAACCACGTTCATATGTGAAAACCGAGGAATGTAGCTTTATTTGGAAAAGAATGAAAAACTACAAATTCAGTGAGAAAGGAATGGAGGACAAAATTCAAACGATGGATTTTAGAGATTTTTGTGTCTAAGGATCAAATGGGAGATGGAGACAGGTCAGTACACGTCCAGCTTATATAGGAACTTTGTCCTCAAGATCAGCAGTAAACTTGCCCCTTACCGTGAACACTATATATACTGCCACACGCTACTCATGTACGTACAACATCCCTCTGGCCCTCTGGTGCCTTGATAGAATGTAAACACTGTATGTTTCCACGTACCTTCTTCCCCGTCCATTCAGGGTTCTCAGCGCTAGATTAGCCCGTGTGTGATCAGCGTGAGCACCTCACCTGCACCTCACTATCAAGCGCAGCTCCAAAGCTTGTGATGACCACTTGAATAATGCAGCCTCCTGCCTCCTTCTCCTCTTGCTGCCCAGGACATTAGATTATGACATCAGTTACGTAAATGGGAGGAGATGGCCGGCCCAGCTGCTGGCCAGGGCTCAGCGGGCGGCCATTGTTCTCAGGAGGTGGGAGGGAGACAGTATAGGAGGAGGAGGAGGAGGAGGAAGAGGAGAAAGAGAAAATGGAAGGGGGAAAAAAGAGGAGAAGAGGGAAATGGAAATGAGAAAGGAGAAACAAGGATAATGCACAAGAGGTTAGTACTTACTTACTCACGAGTACTTACGACGAGATTTTGCCTAAAGGTAGGGCTAGCACGTAGCGCTCACCTCAATATATATATATATATATATATATATATATATATATATATATATATATATATATATATATATATATATATTTATTTATATCTATTCATTTTGCTTTGTCGCTGTCTCCCGCGTTTGCGAGGTAGCGCAAGGAAACAGACGAAAGAAATGGCCCAACCCACCCCCATGCACATGTATATACATACACGTCCCCACACGCAAATATACATACCCATACATCTCAATGTACACATATATATACACACACAGACATATACATATATACACATGCACATAATTCACACTGTCTGCCTTTATTCATTCCCATCGCCACCTCGCCACACATGGAATAACATCCCCCTCCCCCCTCATGTGTGCGAGGCAGCGCTAGGAAAAGACAACAAAGGCCCCATTCGTTCACACTCAGTCTCTAGCTGTCATGCAATAATGCCCGAAACCACAGCTCCCTTTCCACATCCAGGCCCTACAGAACTTTCCATGGTTTACCCCAGACGCTTCACATGCCCTGATTCAATCCATTGACAGCACGTCGACCCCGGAATACCACATCGATCCAATTCACTCTATTCCTTGCCCGCCTTTCACCCTCCTGCATGTTCAGGCCCCGATCACTCAAAATCTTTTTCACTCCACCTTTCCACCTCCAATTTGGTCTCCCACTTCTCGTTCCCTCCACCTCCGACACATATATCCTCTTGGTCAATCTTTCCTCACTCATTCTCTCCATGTGCCCAAACCATTTCAAAACACCCTCTTCTGCTCTCTCAACCACGCTCTTTTTATTTCCACACATCTCTCTTACCCTTACATTACTTACTCGATCAAACCACCTCACACCACATATTGTCCTCAAACATCTCATTTCCAGCACATCCACCCTCCTGCGCACAACTCTATCCATAGCCCACGCCTCGCAACCATACAACATTGTTGGAACCACTTTTCCTTCAAACATACCCATTTTTGCTTTCCGAGATAATGTTCTCGACTTCCACACATTCTTCAAGGCTCCCAGGATTTTCGCCCCCTCCCCCACCCTATGATTCACTTCCGCTTCCATGGTTCCATCCGCTGCCAGATCCACTCCCAGATATCTAAAACACTTTACTTCCTCCAGTTTTTCTCCATTCATATATATATATATATATATATATATATATATATATATATATATACAGGGTTACGAAGAACGGGTCGTGTGAATGACGTGTGAGAAGGAGAGATTCTATGTTTGTGGCCTGAAAGCTAACAGCCCATTGAGGCAGAGCGACAGGAGTTTAACATGACAGGCACAAAACTGCTTGCTCACTACACAACCTTCAGAAACTTTCCCTATAAGCAGACGGGCAGTACTGGTAATATAACTCACTGGTCAGTAGCTGCCTACCATCTACAGCCTACCAAGAGAGAGAGAGAAAAAATATATCCGGGAAAATAGATTGATATGGTAAATCTGAAACCATGACGATAAAGTAAGAGAGAATGAGAAACCCAACAGGTGGATGGACAGCATGAAACTGAAAAGGAGAGAAAAGGATCATGTGGAGAGAGAGAGAGAGAGAGAGAGAGAGAGAGAGAGAGAGAGAGAGAGAGAGAGAGAGAGAGAGAGAGAGAGAGAGAGAGAGTATTAAAGCTCTGTTGTGGAGGCGCAACTTGCCCGTGGAAGAGATGTAAGGCAGGAGTGAGCAGGGTGCGTGTTGGTGAGAGATTAACCAAGAACCAAAGGGTGAAGGAAGCGTGAGGAACCATTTGCTCCAGGGAGAGGGAGAGGTAAAGAGAATAAAACATTTGTGTGAGGGAGAGGGTGGGTTGGACAACGTTCAGTTGAGGAGAGGGGGAGGTTAGAGAACATATGTATCAGGGAGAGGGAAAGCTGGAAAATATTTCTCTGAGGTAGACGCGAATATGGGCGGAGGGAGTTGAAATCATATGTCTAGGGGAGAAGAGAAGAGGGGAAGTTAAAAGACATTAATGTAAGGTAAAGTGAAGGCTGGGAAATATCTATCTGAGGGAGAGGGAAAGTTTAAAAAACATTAGTTTAGGATGAAGGGAAACTTACTGTAAACTGGTAAGGCAAACATGAAGCATAACATCTACAGTCTATCACACTTCCACTGTATCGCACAGGGTCACAGTAGTACATAGCTCAGCAGTAAGACTCAGCTCCACAGTTTCGCAGAGCCCCGCATTTTCACACATATCCGCATTATAACAAAGCCATTCGGTATCAAAGAGCCCCAAAGCGTCACACAGTCCCACAGTATTACACAGTCCCACAGAATCACGTAGACTCATAGTATCACAAAACCTCACAATATCAAAGAGTCCAACTTTGTCAAGTAGTTCCTCAGTGCCACACAACTGCACAGTATCACACAACAGTACAGTGTCCCACAGCCTCAAAGTGTAACACAGCCCATAGTATCATACAGCCCCATAGCCACCACACAGGAACATGGTATTATACTGCTCCTCCAGCATCACACAGCCAAAGAACCTCACAGAGTTCCACAGCCCCACAACCTCAAACAGCCCTACAGCCTCACACAGCCTTACAGGCAACTTCACTCTCGGCGTTAACGCAAGCAGGCCCCTTGAATGGTATGATTATATAGATAATTTATAGTGGCTGTTGTGTGGTTAATGAAAGTTACTGTCCTGCTGTGAACTTAATGGTTATTAGGCTAGTATGTAGTTAATGAAAGTTGTTCTTTGATATCATTTAGATAATGGAAGCTACTAATTGTGTATCTTTGGTTTATGCAAGGATCATATGGCTTGACTGAGGGAGCTGTGTGTCCTGTACCCAGGGAGCTCAGAGGGAACCTCAGACACAGACTGATCATGATCTACATGTGATGAACAGACGTCTCTTATTACCCGTAATCTTACCCAGACCTGTGTCATCCTCCTGACCCGCCTGACCTTGCATTCCACGTCACCAACATTAAGGGGGATTATGGACTTATTCACTAAGGTATCAGCAGCCACCATGATGCTTACATGTAATGTGCCAGACGGCCCAGGGGAAGAGGTCTTACTAGATGTCCTCAGCGGAGTCATGGAGACGGAAAGCATTAACAAGCAGACATTAGTCGTGGTAGATCATTTCTCCAGGTTTTGTGAGTTAATGATAATGTCTAACACATCTGCAAACACAATAGATAAGGTTGCCATTATCTGTAGACATTCAACCCCGAAGGTTCACTTTTTTGAAATCAATGGTAACTAAGTAAGATGTGTAGACTTTACAACATTAAACGTGTGCCACAGTTGCTTACCACCCAGCCAGTAATCGGCTGGTAGAGAAGACGAACAAGAAAGTGTTGAATGTGAGAAATGTTGAGCCCACAAGTTACTCATGAGTCCGTCCCTGGTGTCCAGGATGCCATTACTCTCATGATATACCGTACGGGAAGAGCAAGAGATTTCCTTATGTTCGAGTGTCTTTTAAATCAAGACCTGTGTATAATACAGAAGATTATATGTTAACCCATTCAATTCAAAGGCAAAATGTATTCAGCAGTATTAATCGAGGTCCTCAGAAGGTGAACAGGGTTATGATAAGCTCACAATATAAGACTTCAAATGGAAATGACTTACAAAAATGTCAGTTGGTAATGGTCAAGAAGGATCGTCCTGTTCCCAAGCTCATGGAAAAGTCCACGAAACTTTAGAGAATGGGAGTGAAACTTTATGGGAATGAATTTCCGGTGAATTGTAGTATGACGGAGCGAATCTAGTGACCTAAGTGGACCATTCAGAGAAACTGAACTACCTGGACTCAGTCTCATCATAGCCAGTGCAAGTATAGGTTGACTCAATAAAGTGAGGAGTCCCTGGTGCAGACAGAAGGCACCTACCACTGGACCCCTACCCCATGTGGTGGCTACAGCCTACGTTCTAGCCGTGTAAACGTTGTGGCTGTTGATCAAACCGACATTGTCCAGAGTGACTGTAGAAACTAGTCCAACGAAACATATGTTCCACGTCCGGAGATGGAAAGAGTCAACCACTTGATAATATGTTTAGCATGATAAGGAAACTCTGTTATATCTAACGATAACCCGTGTTTCAGACATGTGTAAAAGTGGCCTGGTTAAGGCGGTCATATTGCTGCACGTTGCCCAGTTCATCCTTAGGAGATACAGGCAAGTAGGTAGAGTGCTTTAGTTAATGTAGTAGTGGACTTCCTGGTTTTCTAAGAGGAACTGGTGGTAGCAACAGATTGCGCTTACTTTTGCAAACGTCTAAACGTGCATAATAACCCATCTGGTATAATCAAATAATGTATAAAAGGAGGTAAAGGGGATCTTTAGTCACAGTCCGCCTGCAGGAGTTGTCCCCGCTCCCCCAAGACAAGTTGGTGCAGTCAGCTGGAAGTTAAGTCAAGTTAGAGTTCAATTAGCTTCGGTGTTGGGCCACCAGCCCGGGTGGCCGCACAAACAGGACTAAGCGGCAACTGTTCGACTGAGGCGATGACATTTTGGGTTTTCATTTTGGAGTGGCTGTAGCCACAAACCTAGAGGACAGATTATGTTGTCTCGTGTAAAGGTTAAAGTAAAGGTTTTAACATAAATGTATTAAGAATGTGGAAGGAATAAATATGTTTATCCTGCCCACCTGGAACTCTGCTGTCAATTCGTAGCCAATAGCAATTTCAGTATCTTGTAAGAGATGTAAGTGTGTTTACTACCAGGGGAATGTGTCAGTTCATGTTCATAGTCACAATACAATATACCTGTTTTCCTTGGTGAGATGATTCTTGTAGTGACCCATGATGGATCTTCGAGTTCTCATAAAACACCAGAATTACATAATGTGTCTGACTCTCGTGCTTGTGTTTGTGTATAAGTTTTCAGATTTGAACATGACTGGTCGAGATTATGTGTGCATTATGTAAGTATTTATGATACATACTATGTGTTTCAGTTCAAGTTAAAACCATATGTTCACATACCATTGTTCACAGCTTTTATAGTGATAATGATCAACCTGTTCAAAGCGACTATGTTGCTTTCTGTACAGTAAAGCTTCGGGTCAAGAGACTACAAAGAAGAAACCCTAACTCTCATGACACAGTCACTGTTATGTATTTATGTCCTGTAGTGCAATACAGACATTATGTAAACACATGATGCTACTTTCTTGATGACTGCACACATGTTTAGCCGATGTATCTGCATCCCCCGTTTCCTTCATAATACACACTGGAAATATCTTGTTGGCTAATTGATAGGTTCTGTAGATATCAATGATTCATTAATTTTGTTTTTTACCATGATAGAATTGGATTTCTGATATTCAGAATCTGTTGATCCCTTTGTGAGTGTGTGCAAGTGTAATCACCTGTTTGTGCTGTAAGAGGAGGGAGGTTTACACAAGTGACGCCCCAACTATTGACAAATCTTTTTGTTTTTTGTATACGTTAACTGAGACAGCACAGGTAACTGAACGCCGTAATCAAAACCATCTCAATTGCGCTACATATGTGTACATCCCAGGAAAACCAGATACCCAATTTGTGACCAACCCTGAGGAAAGGATGAACAGCTGGTTTGATTGCGGACCGATTGCCGCGATCAGGATTCGAAGCCTTTTTGATCTCGACTCCGGGTGGCTCATGATTACGTCACGGTCAGGAATGCAAACCACTACACCACGGAGGTACTATCATAAAACTTTCAAACTTCTCTATGCTGTCCATATTCAACTTTATATTCTGTTCGTTCCGCCACTCTTATACAACAAAAATACTTATTTCTGTACATTTTCTACATCATAAATCTGGCTCTAAGACTTAAAGGTTGTGATCAGGTCACCCCTCATTCTTCTCTCCTGCATGGTGGACAAGGTTAAGGCTTCTAGCCTTATCTTGCAGTTCAACTCTCTTAATTCTGGTCGTATCTATGCTGACCTCCTCTGGACCTTCTTCAGGAGCGGTCAATAAACGTAGGAAACATATTCAAGTTTTGGCTTTATGTCTCGTCATGCTCGTGGGTCGTGACGTAGAGTGGAAGGATCATAACTTCGTGCTCACGAGACGTGCCGTTGCGCTTAATGGTCGTACTGCAGTGCTTAAGTATCGTACTGCAGTGCTTACAAGTCGTGCCCTCTTCCTCAAAAGGTATATTGCCATAATGTTCAAGGATCGTACCGTCGTGCTCAAGGGTTGTACCGTCATGTTTGAGGATAGTAGCCACGTCCTCATGGGTTCTACCGTCGTGCTCAAGGGTCATACGGTAGTGCTCAAGTTTTATAGCTTCGTGGTCAAGCGTCGTACCGTTGTATTCAGGCATCGTATCGTTGTGCTCAGAGGTCGTAGCAGCATGCACAAGGGACTGTCTTGCTCAAGGATCGCACAGTCGTGTTCAGGATGTTACACGTTATGAACACTGAGGATATAGTCAGCTGGCAGTGGTAGTAAACAATATGCCGAGAGATGTACCATCCTGCAATATGACCCATCGGTAACCTGGGTGTAAGACTTACTTTACTATGAACTGGAAAAAGAAAACTGCAACTTTCAGGAATTCTTTGTAGAATTATGTTCGTGTTGTTTTAAACTGAGGTTGTGTACATTAACTCTCTCTCTCTCTCTCTCTCTCTCTCTCTCTCTCTCTCTCTCTCTCTCTCTCTCTCTCTCTCTCTCTCTCTCTCTCTCTCTCTCTCTCTCTCTCTTAACAAGCGTATTCTTTTCTGACACTACTCATCCACCTATAGCCACCATCCCTTGGTGCTGCCTCCATTGCTTTACTCACATAACAGGCTACATTTTCCTCACACAGAGTTCGTCTGTTCTTCAAGTTCATCGTTGTAAAACCTGTGAGTTAATGACGCTGGGGCCTCGTCTTGATACCCAGAATCATGACAGACACTTCCACTGTGTTGTATGTTATAAAGTGCCCAAGATACTCTGGTTCCCAGGCTTCTACATGTTCACCAGGGTCCTCCATGCCGACACTACATTCCCTCAGTCTATCCGTCAGCTTTACTCACCGGTCCTTCTAATCACCTGCCTTAGATACAGTCTTTTTCGTTAAGTTCCTCGCAGTCATCCTTTGCATATGATCAGACAATCTCAACTCTCCAGTATCCCTTTGTATTCGCTCCCTTTTCTATTAGATCTCATTTCTAAAATTTTCTTTTTCATTGATCCAGATATCGCCAGCGCACATTCCAGCTGTATGGAAATTTATTTTCATGTATTACAAACTCCGTTCCATTCCGTTGCTTTAAGCACAGATTTTTGCTTCCATACCTAAGTGTTCTTTGTCTCCTGGAGAGAACCATCTGCTTGTCTACCTTCAGACACACTGTCACACAGCTCATCTATAATATTCTTTATGGAGAAGACTTAGCTGACGAAACCGTGGAGCCTCAGCCCTTCAGTGTTACTCACATCTCACCACCTACGCTTCACTTATTGACGTCTCCTTACCTGCTCATCACTAGCATTTGTTTCTGTACTTTTCTCTAAATCACGTCCTGCAGGTCCTCCACCATATCTAGTGACGGTCATCGGTATATAAGATCAGTTTATTGTTAACTCCTCTTCCATTCCTGCATCTTGTTCTGAGTCTGTTGACCAGCCGGGAGGGCTGCTTCTTCTCCTCCTCCCTCTCCCTATGTCAGTAGGTAGTTTTTGTACCCTGTGTTATGGGCATATCCTCTCGTCCAACATTCTCTGGGACATCTGGAATACCACCTTCTGACCTTTCCTTTGGATACGTACCTCTGAGCCCCCTCACCTGATGCCAGTCTGTGTTCATGATCATTTGCTTTCATCAATAATTCCCTCAGTTCTTCCCTCATCTCAAGACACTCTCCATGATACTCAAATTGATTCGTCAGTTTCTTTATATCTTGATCTAGTTGTGTTACCTTTAGATCTTGCTTTTGAATATTTCCCGTAACGTCTCCAAACTTTTGTTCTCAGGTGATTCATCTTTCATTTCTCCCTACTGTCCTTTCCTTATGGGTCTAATCACAACAGACTGGTCTTCATCCTAGGAAATTCGCTTCTTGGTTTTCTTTGCGTTTGCTAGCACGGTGGCCCAGCTGGCCTGGCTAGTTTCCTGATTTCTTTTAAGATCTCCAAAGATCTCTCATGGCTCAGGCAGTGCTAAATGTCTTGAACTGTTGCCATAAATTGATATCAGTGGCATTAATGGTAAATTTTATGAGAGAACGGTGAGTAACAGGGTGGTAGCATGTAGATAACGTCAGATTGCGGAGGAACAATGTTACTTCAGGAGTGGTGTGGATCTGGCGTTTACTGTGAAGAATGTGGATGAGAAATACCTAGATAAACAAAAAACAAAATATGTGGCGTTTAAGGATCTGGAGAAAGCATATAACATAGCTGATAGAGATGCTCTGTGGCGCGTGTTACGAATGTGGTATGGGAGGAAGGCTGTCATAAGCAGTGAAGAGTGAAGAGTTTTCATCAAGACTTTAAGGCGATTATGGGAATAGGATGAGATGAAGGATAAGTGGTTATAGGTGAAGGTGGTTTTACGGGGCGTGTGTATAATGTCACCATGGGTGTTCAATCTCTTTATGAATGGAATGATTAGGGAGGTAAATGCGAGGGTTCTGGTGAGAGGGCAGATCTGCAGTCCGTCGCGTGCGGGAGAGGAGATGCCCTAATTAGTGAGTCAGCTGTTCTTTGCTGATGACACGGCGCCGGTGGCAGATTCGAGTAAAGAACTGCAGAAGTTGGTGTCTGAGTTTGCGAGAATGTTTGAAAGAAGAAAGTCATGATTAATTAAAGCAAAGTTATGAGATTAATCAGAGGAAAGGACAAGTTAGTTGGAGTGTGGGTTTGAATGGAGAGAACCTGGAGAAAGTGGTATGTTTTACATGCGTGGGAGTGGTGATGACGGCGAATGGACATATAGAATCTGAAGTAAATCGTATGGTGGGTGAGGGGACGAAGTTCCTTGACGCATTGTGGAGTGTGTAAAGGAAGGTCATTATCTTAAGGGAAAAAACTGGAGATGTTTAATGGTGTAGTAGTCCCAAAGACGCAGCATGGATGCGAGGCCAGGGCTCTAGATGAGCAAGTACCGAGGAGGGCTGCTATATGTTGGACAAGAAATGTTTGGGGACAATATGTGATGTAAAAAGGATTCGCTGAGTAAGAAATGAGAGGGTAAGAGAAAGGTGTGATAACAAGATGAGTATGGTTGAGAGAGCTGAAGAAGGCTTGCTGAGATGAATTGGATGTATGAAGAGGATGAGTGAGGAGAGGTTGACAAAAGAGATATCTGTTAGAAGTGGAGGGGACAAGGAGAGGGAGAAGACCGAATTAAAGATGGATGGACAGAGAAACAAAGATTTTGAAATCTCAGTGCCTGAACATGCAGGAGGATGTAAGGCAAGTACGGAAGAGTGATTTGGAACGATGTGTTATATAGGGGGCGAAGAACTGTGAATGGATGAACCAGGACATTTAGAAAGGTCAAGGGAAACCAAGGAGAGGTCTTTGGAGCCTGTGGTTTCGGTGCACTATATATGACAGAGGATGGGTATGAACGAATGAAGATATTTCTTCGTGTGTTCTTAGCGCTACCTCAGTTACGCGGAAAACGCCAAACAAGTTAAAAAAAATGAAGTTAAGTAATGACGTTTATCAGTAAAAAAAGAATACCATGTATCAAGATGAGAATGTTAATCACATCAAGTGACACTGACAGTTCTTGCCTTTTTGGCTATAGAAAAACTTGATTTATTTAGTCACAGCTGCATATTTTCTCAGAAAATATTAGATATATCTACTGTGTGTGTGTGTGTGTGTGTGTGTGTGTGTGTGTGTGTGTGTGTGTGTGTGTGTGTGTGTGTGTGTGTGTGTGTGTGTGTGTGTGTGTGATAACAACGATGATTGGTTTTGACAATTTTGATGACACATGTAAATGATAATGTGAGATGAAATCTGGGTGTTGTATAATGATTGGTAAATATAGTTTTACTAATGAAAATAAACTCTCTCTCTCTCTCTCTCTCTCTCTCTCTCTCTCTCTCTCTCTCTCTCTCTCTCTCTCTCTCTCTCTCTCTCTCTCTCTCTCTCTCTCTCTCTCTCTCTCTCTCTCTCTCATGGCAGGTAGCAGGTGGGAGGCAGCCACCGACCAGGGAGGTATAATACCCGTACAACCCACCTGGGTAACAGGAGACGTAGTGACAGTAGTGTAATAACCCACCACTTCATGTGCTATCAAGTGTCACTCTCTTGACCCAGGCAGGTGTCTCGTCTTCCCGCCTGTCTCTCAGTCCACAAAGCTACAACCTCACCATCTCATACATAACACTTGACAACACGTAACTCACACGACTCGTTCGTGGTAAGTGTGAGCAGTAGAGGTTGTGGTAGGTAGGTAGGGGCAGGTAAGGAGCCTCCAGTCTTATCTTGGTCAGACCACGTGATCAATACAGAGATTCCCAGTATCTCTTATACACCGACACTTAGTCAACCTGCAGGAGTTGAAGTGTTTAGTCTGCACACATGTATACCTCGGACCTGATGGTGGTATGTATACCTCTCATAACACACATGTATACCCAGGACCTGATGGTGGTATGTATACCTCTCATAACACACATGTATACCCAGGAACTGATGGTGGTATGTATACCTCTCATAACACATATGTATACATCGGAACTGATGGTGGTATGTATACCTCTCATAACACACATGTATACCCAGGACCTGATGGTGGTATGTATACCTCTCATAACACACATGTATACCCAGGACCTGATGGTGGTATGTATACCTCTCATAACACATATGTATACATCGGAACTGATGGTGGTATGTATACCTCTCATAACACACATGTAAACCCTGGAACTAATGGTGGTATGTATACCTCTCATAACACACATGTATACCCAGGAACTAATGGTGGTATGTATACCTCTCATAACATACATGTATACCCCGGAACTAATGGTGGTATGTATACCTCTCATAACACACATGTATATCCTGAAACTGATGGGGGTATGTATACCTCTCATAACACACATGTATGCCCCGGAACTGATGGTGGTATGTATACCTCTCATAACACACATGTATACCCAGGAACTGATGGTGGTATCTATACCTCTCATAACACACATGTATACCCCGGAACTGATGGTGGTATGTATACCTCTCATAACACACATGTATACCCCGGAACTAATGGTGGTATGTATACCTCTCATAACACACATGTATACCCCGGAACTGATGGTGGTATGTATACCTCTCATAACACACATGTATACCCCGGAACTAATGGTGGTATGTATACCTCTCATAACACACATGTATACCACAGAACTGATGGTGGTATGTATACCTCTCATAACACACATGTATACCCAGGAACTGATGGTGGTATGTATACCTCTCATAACACACATGTATACCCCGGAACTGATGGTGGTATGTATACCTCTCATAACACACATGTATACCCCGGAACTGATGGTATGTATACAGTCTCCTCTCATAACGTGCACAATAAACCAAATTATATTTCTATCAGCAGACATTTCTTTATAACACTGAGGGAAAAGTTGACCTGATATACACGTTTATATAAGTCATTTTAAATCATCACTTTACATTATTATCACAGTAATAACTTTTATGATGAAGGAGAAATAAACAAATCATTTTAGAATCTTGAATCTGTGACTTACTGTTATGTGAAAACATAAGAATAGATCAAACACAAGCGATCGTGGATCCTCCTCTTGACCAAACCACAAAAACCTTTTCGTGGAGAGAGAATTGTATTTGGATTCCGGTGAAGCGAGTCATGAATAACTTAGTACAATGTGCCTGATTACCAACCATGGCCAGATGTAGTGTTGGAACTGATGAACAAACTGACGGAGGCTGGAGTGTTGCCAGCTGTACGATGATGATTACCAACCATGGCCAGATGTAGTGTTGGAACTGATGAACAAACTGACGGAGGCTGGAGTGTTGCCAGCTGTACGATGATGATTACCAACCATGGCCAGATGTAGTGTTGGAACTGATGAACAAACTGACGGAGGCTGGAGTGTTGCCAGCTGTACGATGATGATTACCAACCATGGCCAGATGTAGTGTTGGAACTGATGAACAAACTGACGGAGGCTGGAGTGTTGCCAGCTGTACGATGATGATTACCAACCATGGCCAGATGTAGTGTTGGAACTGATGAACAAACTGACGGAGGCTGGAGTGTTGCCAGCTGTACGATGATGATTACCAACCATGGCCAGATGTAGTGTTGGAACTGATGAACAAACTGACGGAGGCTGGAGTGTTGCCAGCTGTACGATGATGATTACCAACCATGGCCAGATGTAGTGTTGGAACTGATGAACAAACTGACGGAGGCTGGAGTGTTGCCAGCTGTACGATGATGATTACCAACCATGGCCAGATGTAGTGTTGGAACTGATGAACAAACTGACGGAGGCTGGAGTGTTGCCAGCTGTACGATGATGATTACCAACCATGGCCAGATGTAGTGTTGGAACTGATGAACAAACTGACGGAGGCTGGAGTGTTGCCAGCTGTACGATGATGATTACCAACCATGGCCAGATGTAGTGTTGGAACTGATGAACAAACTGACGGAGGCTGGAGTGTTGCCAGCTGTACGATGATGATTACCAACCATGGCCAGATGTAGTGTTGGAACTGATGAACAAACTGACGGAGGCTGGAGTGTTGCCAGCTGTACGATGATGATTACCAACCATGGCCAGATGTAGTGTTGGAACTGATGAACAAACTGACGGAGGCTGGAGTGTTGCCAGCTGTACGATGATGATTACCAACCATGGCCAGATGTAGTGTTGGAACTGATGAACAAACTGACGAAGGCTGGAGTGTTGCCAGCTGTACGATGATGATTACCAACCATGGCCAGATGTAGTGTTGGAACTGATGAACAAACTGACGGAGGCTGGAGTGTTGCCAGCTGTACGATGATGATTACCAACCATGGCCAGATGTAGTGTTGGAACTGATGAACAAATTTTCTCTGGTGATGGATGGAGGCTGGAGGGTTGCCAGCTGGAGGATGATGATCCCGAGGAAGCCTGAAGGTTGACAGATGTAGGATGCTGATCACGAGGGAATATGATGTGTTGCCAGCTGCATGATGCTGATCACGAGGAAATATGATGTGTTGCCAGCTGTAGGATGCTGATCACGGAGCAATATGGTGTGTTACCAGCTGTAGGATGCTGATCACGAGGCAATACGATGTGTTGCCAGCTGTAGGATGCTGACCCCTGGGAAATTATACCATAGGATGGTAATCTAGAGGGAATTCTAAGGTGCTGCCAGGTGTAGGATGGTATCCTGGGGAACCTAATGCATCACCAGCTGTAGGATGTAGACACTAAAGCGTTGCTAGTTGTAGGATGTTGATCCTGTGAAAGCTAATGCTGTAGAATGCTGTCCCTGGTGAAGCCTAAATTGTCTTTAACTGTAGAACATTGTCTGTAGTAGAGGGTGATAATGGTGCCAGCCTCAGAACATTGTCTGTAGTAGAGGGTGATAATGGTGCCAGCCTCAGAACATTGCCCCTGGTGAGGCCTCCCTCGCTGCCAGGTGTACAGACCTACACAAGGTATAACTTTACCACAGGTCAGGTGACTGAACAACTTGGTGTGTGGACGCGAGACGTTTGGCCAGATCAATGTTACTAAATGTCGCTCATGTCAGCCATCCTGACGACATTTAAAAACTGGGTATTTGTTGTCGTTGACGACAGAAAAAGATATGTATTCTAACTGTGAAATTGTCATTGTAAGACGATCTAACGTGGATGAAACTGATTTATTCTCAACGAGGAAATTTCAACTTCTAGATTTGCTACTAACAACCCATGTTGGCCTCAGTGAGCAATATCTGACCCATATTCCTCCTGGTGACGTCCTCGTTGCTGCTGCTGAGATCGATACACGAGAAGAAAGTAACGCAAGACAAGTGTTCCCTCGTGGGATGGGCGAGTGAGACGATATCAGGAGGAGACACTCAGCATCTTAGAAGTAAGTGTCGAGGCTCAGTACCGGTGTGGAGAGGAACTACATATACAGAGTTGTGCAGGTAAGTTAGAAACTACATCCTACTTATCGTAACAACATATCTGATCCCTTACTCCCTGACACGGGTGATAATCCTTTAGATCATTTTGAAGTGATTTATAACATATGAACAAATATGATTATTACAGTACTTGTGACAGGAGATGGAAGATTGACAGAGACGGTACAGGAGAATGAAATGTGACGAGCAGTTGCCTCATATGTGTGGAGATGACCGAAGACATCGACGACGTACCAAACTGGGGGATATTCTGGACGCCATGATACAAACCCACGTCAGATGAACAAATGTTCTGAAGCTGTGCCTAAGAAGATCAGATACTGCCTGATCCAGTTTACCTCAGAGTCGTGTTTACCTATCCAGTCCCTAGTGTTCTAAGCCTGGCTGTGTACGTCGTCAGTAAACATCATAACCCCAGACGTGTGACATGTGATCACTCGATAGTGTCGTCTTCTTGGTTTACTGTGAGGATGTCATCAGTTATGAGTCTCCGCCAGAGGTACATGTTCTCTCTAAAGTGAAGCAGCGAGTCACTGATGTCTCAGCTACCCTGACTGGCTCCACCCGAGATGCTACAAGATATGATATAATATGTTAATTAAAGTCTCCCACCTTACTCCTCCCAGAAGGCAGCAGTTAACTCCTCCCGAGCAATGTGACGCCTGAGTTCACCCGTGTTGCAGCACCTTCTCTTACTCACACTCCCAGTTCTCCCTCCTCTTCCTCACTTCCCATAGGAACTCCTCCTCCTCTTCTAACACCGCCATTCTCCCTCACATACAATAATCTTTTCTCCCGTCACCACCATATTCCCTAACATAGCACCTCCTCCTCTCTTCTGACTCCACCGCTCTCCCTCCCACAGAACTAACTTCTCTTGCAACACCACCATACGACCACCTTCACCTCCTCTCCCAGTATCACCGCTCTTCCTTACCAAGGACAATCTCCCCTTCTCCCAGCACAACTACTCTCTCTTCTGTTGGAACACCTCCTCATCATCCAGCACCACCACTCTCCCTCTAACAGGAACACCTCCTCATCATCCAGCACCACCACACTCCCTCTAACAGGAACACCTCCTCATCATCCAGCACCACCACTCTCCCTCTAACAGGAACACCTCCTCATCATCCAGCACCACCACTCTCCCTCTAACAGGAACACCTCCTCATCATCCAGCACCACCACACTCCCTCTAACAGGAACACCTCCTCAACATCCAGCACCACCACTCTCCCTCTAACAGGAACACTCTCATCATCCAGCACCACCACTCTCCCTCTAACAGGAACACCTCTCATCATCCCTACAGGAACACCTCCTCATCATCCAGCACCACCACTCTCCCTCTAACAGGAACACCTCCTCATCATCCAGCACCACCACTCTCCCTCTAACAGGAACACCTCCTCATCATCCAGCACCACCACTCTCCCTCTAACAGGAACACCTCCTCATCATCCAGCACTGCCACTCTCCCTCTAACAGGAACACCTCCTCATCATCCAGCACCACCACTCTCCCTCTAACAGGAACACCTCCTCATCATCCAGCACCACCACTCTCCCTCTAACAGGAACACCTCCTCTGATACCAGCACTGCCACTCTCCCTCTAACAGGAGCACCTCCTCCTCTCCCAGCACTGCCACTCTCCCTACCACTTTCCTCCTCTCCCAGCACCGACACTCTCCCGTCTACAGGACTAACTCCTCCTCTCGAAGCACCACCACTCTACCCCACCTTGACCTCAGCCATATAAGGGTTTCCCTCCATGGTAGTCAGTCCACATTGCCGGCCCTACGAATGCCACCTTTCCCTGGGAGCGACAGTTGTCTCCACAACCCACGTGTCTCCTGCGTGTCGTGACGGTGGCTGTGAGAGGCGGGAGATGGAGGCTGGTATAACATCTGGTATAACACCCTGGTATAACACCTGGTACAATACCCTGGTATAACACCTGGTACAGCACCCTGGTATAACACTTGGTACAACACCCTGGTATAACACCTGGTACAACACTCTAGTATAACACGTGGCACAGCACCCTGGTATAACACCTGGTACAACACTCTAGTATAACACGTGGCACAGCATCCCGGCATAACACCTGGTACAGCACCCTGGTATAACACCTGGTACAACACTCTGGTATAACACCTGGCACAATACCCTGGTATAACACCTGGTACAGCACCCTGGTATAACACCTGGTACAACACCCTGGTATAACACCTGGTACAACACCCTGGTATAACACCTGGCACAATACCCTGGTATAACACCTGGTACAACACCCTGGTATAACACCTGGTACAACACTCTGGTATAACACCTGGCACAATACCCTGGTATAACACCTGGTACAGCACCCTGGTATAACACCTGGTACAACATTCTGGTATAACACCTGGCACAATACCCTGGTATAACACCTGGTACAGCACCCTGGTATAATACGTGACACAGCACCCTGGTATAACACCTAGTACAACACCCTGGTATAACACCTGATACAGCACCCTGGTATGACACCTAGTACAACACCCTGGTATAACACCTGATACAGCACCCTGGTATAACACCTAGTACAACACCCTGGTATAACACCTGATACAGCACCCTGGTATAACACCTAGTACAACACCCTGGTATAACACCTGGTATAACACCTGGTATAACACCTGGCACAATACCCTGGTATAACACCTGGTACAATACCCTGGTATAACACCTGGTACAGCACCCTGGTATAACACCTGGTACAACACTCTGGTATAACACCTGGCACAATACCCTGGTATAACACCTGGTACAACACCCTGGTATAACAACTGGTACAGCACCCTGGTATAACAACTGGTACAACACCCTGGTATAACAACTGGTACAATACCATGGTATAACACCTGGTACAGCACCCTGGTATAACAACTGGTACAGTACCCTGGTATGACACCTGGTACAGCATCCTGATATAACACCTGGTACAGCACCCTGGTATAACACCTGGTACAGCACCCTGGTATAACAACTGGTACAATACCATGGTATAACACCTGGTACAGCACCCTGGTATAACAACTGGCACAGTACCCTGGTATGACACCTGGTACAACACCCTGGTATAACACGTGGCACAGCACCCTGTTATAGCACCTGGCACAGCTCCCTGGTATAACACCTGGCACAACACCCTGGTATAACACGTGGCACAGCACCCTGTTATAGCACCTGGTAGAGCACCCTGGTATAATACGTGGCACAACACCCTGGTATAACACCTGGTACAGCATCCTGGTATGACACCTGGCACAACACCCTGGTATAATACGTGGCACAGCGCCCTGGTATAACACCTGGTACAGCACCCTGGTATAATACGTGGCACAACACCCTGGTATAACACCTGGTACAGCACCCTGGTATAATACGTGGCACAACACCCTGGTATAACACCTGGTACAACACCCTGGTATAACACCTGGTACAGCACCCTGGTATAATACGTGGCACAACACCCTGGTATAACACCTGGTACAACACCCTGGTATAACACGTGGCACAGCACCCTGGTATAATACCTGGCACGACACCCTGGTATAACACGTGGCACAGCACCCTGGTATAACACCTGGTACAACACCCTGGTATAACACCTGGTACAGCATCCTGATATAACACCTGGTACAGCTCCCTGGTATAACACCTGGTACAACACCCTGGTATGACACCTTTCACAACACCCTGGCATAGCACCTGGTACAACACCCTGGTATAACACCTGGCACAGTACCCTGGTATAACACCTGGTACAACACCTATATATAACATCTGGTATAGCACCCTGGTATAACACCTGGTACAACACCCTGATATAACACCTGGTACAGCATCCTGGTATGACACCTGGCACAACACCCTGGTATAATACGTGGCACAACACCCTGGTATAACACCTGGTACAACATCCTGATATGACACCTGGCACAACACCCTGGTATAACACCTGGTACAACACCCTGGTATAACACGTGGCACAGCACCATGTTATAACACATGGTACAGCACCCTGGTATAATACGTGGCACAACACCCTGGTATAACACGTGGCACAGCACCCTGGTAGGGAGAGGGAAAGAGAGGCAGGGAGAGGGAAGGGAGAAAGAGAGGAATAGAGGGAGGAAAGAGAGAGATGGTGAGGGGAAGTGGGGATGGGAGAGGGAAGGAGAAGAATAGAGAGAAGAAGGTGAGATAGTTCATGGGATGGATAGCCAGACAGGGAGACCTGATGGTCCATGACGAGGGTATCTGCTGGGGGGACAGGAGTAATGTCCTGGTCATGATCTTGGTTGAGGGAGAGATGAAAGTTAAGCAAGAAGCACCTCCCCGTCCTCCACTCCTTCAGGAATAACAGTCAGCAGGAAAAATAACTGAGAAGGATCACCCTGCAGCATGGAGAGAGGTGGTGGCACCTACTGCTGCTGCTACTATTCTGTAGTAGTATCAGTGGGTGGCAAGCAGCCACTGACCGGGGAAGTTCGACCGTCTGGGTTTCGGGAAGGGTAGTGGCGTAGTGAACCCTCATTCATGCCTAGATCGCTGTCTTTTTTCACTTGCCTCATCCACATGTGGGTTGCTGGCATTCAACCCCAACTCCATACCCTCTTTTTTTCTAACACAACACTTGGTAACCCATTACTCACATATTTCCTCATATCAGCGGCGTTATTGGTCGAGGGGAGCTGAACGGATTCCAGGGCTCACTTGACTGCCATCATGCGACCGAGATCCACACTGCTTCCATAGCTACAGCTCTGAGACCTGGTTCTTCTTTTCTATCCATTTACGCAACATTCGCGTCCTCAATCAGTTCTAGCTTCCCATCTCTTGAACGCCACCTGTTTACCTCCTCCCCTGATATCTATGAAATCCAACTTTCTAAGGGTGCTTTTCGCCTGTCCTATCAGACCCCCAGCTATAATCTCTATCAACGTTTCCGCTCCAGTGGTGGAGTTTATGCCTAACGTAGTACAAAGACACCTACTGCACGCCTCGTGGCTCTTGAATCTCCTAACTTTGATGTCATCTGGATCAAATCCTCTCTGCCCTCTATTACCTTGTTATTGTGTTTCCTTTACATCCTCCACCATCCAAACACACACAGCTCCTCTGACATCTGACATCTTGCCACAAACTCTGCTCACTCCACATCCACGCGTTGAGATCCTCTGTGCTGGGGATTTCTTTGTACACCACAAGGATTGTTTAGGCTCTAACTGGAATAATCCTGGCAGAGCTAAAATTTCTTTTTCTTCATAATGATGTGGAACAATTAGTTAAACACCCAACCCTCACTGCCATTCTTTTACCATACTTGACCTCGTTGTTCACGTCTGATCCCTCTCACTATGTATAAACCATTTCTTCCCCTTTAGGAACTTTTGACCACAATCTTATTTCTGTGAGATCTAATCAGGCACACCTGTCATTCATTTTTCCTTGAAACACATACTTTTGCACTTTGGGAAGCTTATATGTTATCCTTGCACAATTTCCTTATTAACTCTCCGGGATTGATACTGCTTCTCTCGCCAGAATCCCTCGTATTGTGCTGAAAGCATAGTAGAGGTTATCTTAGGTGGAATGGAATTCTACATCCCATCTTCTTCTAAATCTTATTCTCATCAATCATGGTTTGATAGCTCTTGCTCTGATGCCTGTCGCATCTATGAAAATCTTCCCCTACTCTGAAATCCACGCCACTCTCATTTCTGCTCGAGATCATTACATTGCTGTTCTTAGAAGAGCCAAACACACTTTTATTTCATTTCCATTTTGCTGTCTTGAAATCTATTGACAAATCTTTTTGGTCCTTAAGATACATCTCCAACAACTTCTGTAATTCAGCCTTTACTCCTCTTTTCCGGCCTGATCAATCCATTGCTAACTTTCCACCTGATAAAGCCACTCCTTTGGTCCCTAGTTTTCCTTTATCTCAACCGTGGATGTTTCATCTTCTCATCCTCCGCCCTCATCTCCTTCCACTGTATCGTTACCATCTCCTACATTCCTCTCCATCCTCAGGAGGGCAAGGTGCACAGCTCAGATGGCATACCTCCCTGGGTTCTAAGGTAGTGGGTGTGCCTCTGAACTAGCACCATCCTTGCTCGCCTACCCAGACTTTCCTTTTGCTTGGAGGCATTCCTTGGTACAATCCCATCTCTAAGAAAGGAAACCGCTCTAACCTTTCAAACTATCACCCCATAGCTCTCACTACTGCTATCTCAAGACTCTGTGAAACTCGCCTAAACTCTCACTTTCTCAAATACTTAGTCATAATCTGTTCTCTCAGATCACCAGTATGAATCTCAAAGAGCTTGGTCTCCGGTTGATTTCTCCTCTGGTCCTCTACTCAGTGGTTTTGGTGAAACTTTTGTAGTAGTCCTCGACATCTTTAAAGAAGTTGATAAGGTGTGGCATAAGTCTTCACTTTCTAAACTCACTTCCTGCGTTTTCGCTGCTTCTCTGTTCTCTTATGCATATTTTTCTCTCTGACGCATATTTTCCTCTCTGATCATTCCATTACAATAGTAATCGATGGAACGACTTTCCGCTCATATCCTATCAATATTCGCGTTCCTCAAGGTTCTATCGTATGGTCTAACCTCTCTTTTCTCTAAATAGATGATATTTCTTCTACCTCTAACCTTATTCATTCATATGCTGGTGATTCTACTTTGTATAGTTCAACGTGCTCTCTCTCCCTCTTCCCTTTAATGCTCATTGTCTTATTCGTAGTGATCATATTTCCTTTCTTAGTTCGGTCTTGTACAGCATCTCGGAGTGAGGAAGTAGTAATATATCAGAATATGATCGTGCTAAAACGCTTTTTCTCAATATATCCTTTTCTAAGAATCATTTTTTCCAACTGTTCAATTTCAAACCACCATAATTCGACCTTGTAATAACATAAACATGTTGGGCATAACCATATCCTCCACTGTGACCTAGAAACCCCACATGATCAACATTACAAAGTCTGCTTCTCAAGGCTGGGAGTGTTGTATAGGTGCTGTAATTATTTTTCTTGAGAGCAGCTGTTTCATAGCTATGGGAGTTTATTCGCCTAAGTATTGAATATTACCTACACATCTGAGGCGGCTCGTCATCTACCTTTCTGTTATCTGTAGTGGAATCAAAGTCTTTGGCTCATGAACTCTCTTTAACCTTCCCTTTTCGTCCGTCTCGACGTTGCTGCTATCTCTTTATCCTATAGATATCATTCTGACTCTTGTTCTCGTGAGTTGTCTACGTGTGTTTCCATCCCTAGGGTTTGACTGCTGCTTCCTACAGTTTCAGTGTGGACTCCGGTTACTCCAGGACTGGCTATTATGATACCTCCTTCTTCTCGCGAACGGGGCATGTTATCCCAATGTCATGTCAGTTACTAGATTGATAAAGGTACTGTTATGGATACAGTGTAGGAGGGTGTGAACGTAAATACCTCCCTACTTTGACTGCAGTGGGCCTCTCCAGAGAAGATATTTGGTTCTGAAGTGGAAGAATATGGTTAAATCTCAGAAAAATATAAACAAAGCTTTCGCTTTTCTTTCTTTTTTGAGCGAGGCCTATTTATTGATAACAGATATCACTCATGTACTTATCTTATTAGAGGTTTTGATAGTTTCCGCATTGACAGAATCTGATGGTAACTTATTGCAATGTTCTGCATCTCTGCTGCACTAACCAGTGAGACAATGAATGGTGGCAGTTTACAGAGTTGTACAAAGGCTGCTAGTTGGTATAAAAGGATCAGAACATGAGGCCTCACGAGTGCAGCAGAACTCTCTACCCTCACTGCTCAAGTTGGTGAACAAAAATAGATTATGACACACACTAATATCGTGATGTAGATAACTATCATATTGTCACCACAAGAGGCAAGATGTACACAAAGTATCCAGGATCTTTCCCCAGCTTGTGAGACGCTAGTAAGACCTTACATCATCTTCCTAAGTTAAAATGACAAAGCGCCAGACTTGGTCTCCACTAACAGAATAAGAAAGTGAGAGTTGATGGTAATGTTGGTCCAGAATGTTTGTACAGCTGTGGTATCTTGAGGTGAGACGAGGCACCTCAGGACACTGAGTCAACAAAGTACCATAAAATAAAGCCTTAACAGGCGGGGTTGGTTGGTAGCAAACATGTCCTACACTCTGAGGCTTAAGTGGGTTTAGAAAGCGTTTACATACGAACCTTAAGAGCTGGTTGGAGAAATAGCCGGGGGAGAGAGAGAGAGAGAGAGAGAGATAGATAGATAGAGAGAGAGAGAGAGAGAGAGAGAGAGAGAGAGAGAGAGAGAGAGAGAGAGAGAGAGAGAGAGAGAGAGAGAGAGAGAGAGAGAGAGAGAGAGAGAGAGAGAGTTGAAAATCTTGACTAAGTGTATCAGATCAGGTTACGGGTAGCTGTATATAAGCTTATTCTATGAACATATCTTAGAACAAGTCCCCAATAGATAGGGACATTGTATATTGTCAGAAAATTATCCAGAAAATCGGAGGGAGATTTTCGTGTACAAGCTTTGTGACGAGGAAGATATAGCAGACTGCTTGGCTGGAAGAATGAAAGTAAAAGAAAATGACCAGAGAAATTAATCAGGGCTCTGTAAGTGCCTGTACACCTGATTTCTGAAGGAGGAAAGATTAAAGAAGAGAGAGAGTCCAACAATAGAGAAAATTCCACCCTTTAGCTGTTGTAGAAGATGGCGGTGTCATAAAAGCTAATCCTCAAGTGGCCGATGTCCACATAGAAACTTTGGGAAGCAGCGGCCAAACGCGTGCCACACATCCAAGCCTTGGGGCGGGACACATGCAGACAGCTCATGAGAACTGCACCAGAACGATACCTGTAGAATAGAGAGAAAGCAGCAACATCGCAACGTACGGCAATGAAAGGTTGAAGAAATGTGATACCAGGAGAATTAATGAGAAGGAAAGCTTTTGATTCCATATTAGTTCATAGAGTGGTAGAGGATGAGCCACCCCAGATGTGTGAGCAGTACTCCATACTTGGGTTAATAAAACTCCTGTAGATGTAAATTTGCTGCTCGCAAGGAAATTCATTACGGCACCTGTACAGCACTTCCAGGTTTTGGGAAGCAGACTCTGTGGTGTTCATTATAAGAGGCTTTTATGATAAAGTGAAAGATATGGTTATGCCCACCATTTTCCTGTCACACTACTAAGCCTGCCTCTTTCTTTATCATTTCTTACTCGATCATCCCCGCCACCCTTAGACAAGATATTGTCCTCAAGCATCTCGTTTTCAACATATCTACCCTTTTCATGCTCCTTTTTAATCTAGAGCCATTCCTCGCATGCATACAATGCCATCGGGACTGCCATACCATCAAACATACCCATCTTGTTGGAGGGAGAGGCGAGTATGCAGTCTGTTGTGGATGAGAGGGCCTGGGAAGTGAATCAGTTGTTGTTCGCTGATGATACAGCTCTGGTGGCTAATTCGAGGGAGAAACTGCAGAAGTTGGTGACTGAATTCGGAAATGTGTGTGAAAGGAGAAAGTTGAGAGTAAATGTGAATAATAGCAAGGTTATTAGGTTCAGTAGGGTTGAAGGACAAGTTAATTAAGTTTGAACGGAAAAAAATTGGAGGAAGCGAAGTGTTTTAGATATCTGGGAGTGAACTTTGCAGTTCCTCACTTTCTGACTTTCCACACACTCCTAAATGTACCCAAAAGCTTCAGCTTTCATGTTTCTATCTGTTGCCATATCCATCCCCAAGTATCTAAAATGTACCATTTCCACCAGCCTCTCTCCACTCATACTTGCAGCACAGTGGCACTATGTAATCACCTCACCTTAAGCCATACATAAACAGAAAACCTCAGTAAATCACTCCACAATACTGTAACTCCTTCTCTTTCAGAAATTCTTCTGCAGTCCCATCCACTCCGGCCTCTTCGTCACACTTCATCTTTCGCACCGTTTTCACAATCCCCTTCTCATTTCATCAAGCCACTTGCCATAACTTTCCCACCTGGCATATTTCCACGTCCCAAACACCGCACGTTTGTCATCTTACTATCTACACTAATTCAGCAGTCCTTTTGAATATTCACTTCCATTCATCCTCACCTCCTCTATGCCTGTTACCACTTCCCCTTCCGCCTTCGCTGATGCTCCTGTTAACTTCATCATCCCAACACTCGCTACTCTTTTCTCACTTGCCCCAGTCTGACCTTTCCCATGCCACATACTTCTCTCGCACATTTAAGCACTTCTTCCTTAAATACTTCCCATTCCTCGCCAACTCTTGTAGCTTCGCTTGCCGTCCCTTTTTGCTTTTTTCACCCAATTTCCCCTGGTATTACCTCACACAAGAATCTTTACTATGTTCACCCACTCTCACTACCCTTTACCCATCACAAAGCTTCTATAGACATTCACACTCACTTTCACCAAAATGTGATCAGACATCCCTTCGCTGCCCCTATCTGCAAATAAGCATCCAAAATCTCTCTTTAGTTGTCTTATCATAAGGTACATAGTTGAATAACGACCGCATACCACTTCCCTAGTCACCCACTTTACTTGTGTACTTGTGCACAAACTGTTCACCATTTTCATTTACAGTGAGCACCCCCAGATGATACTCTCAATTGCTACGTCATCCATTATGCATTCAAAGCGTCCATTATTGTTACTCGATCCCTCGTATCAAAATTTTGATGCACCACTCAGCACCTCCCAAAACACTTGTCTCTCTTCTATACTCCTCCTAATTGGTACATAAACACTGTCACCCACATCCCTTTATCCAATTTCAGTTTCCTTAAACTGTTTCTACACATTCCCACAACTTCTTCGGCAAAGTTCCATCCGCATCTCTGCTCCCATCCTCATACTAACCCCAGATCTACCCCTAGTACATTCCTAACCTACTTCATGCTTCCTCTTAAGCTTTGTTTCATCCAGGATTCTGTCCCTAAACTTACTACGAATTTCTCCCTTCTTATACTGGTTGACAACGATGCAAATCTAGATTGTCCAGCTTGAGCCTTCGAGGAGGACGAGCACTTCTCGCTTGGCTCCTCATACTCTTCCAATTCGAGAGTAATAAACTCTCATCTATTGAGCTTCTACCTGGACTAAGGCTTGCAGCTGGATTCCTGCAACATAGGAGCCCACTTCTCTCTTCCACGGGGAGCGTAGTGTTAGGCTGTCCTCGGCCACTGTGCGGATCTATGAGTTATAACCAACAATTTTACGCAATCGCACACATTTTTTTCAGTAATGGTGAATGATGGCCCGTCCATTAACTCCTTGCTTTGAAGTAAAAGCTGGTGATATAAACTTCAACCATGACTAACAAAGAACATCTGTTCACATTGCGAAACCTTTAATACCAGAGAGCTGTATTCCGTCTGCCTTCAGCGTTGCCACCTCCGCTGCATATCACTCCTGCCCAGTAAAGACTACTCAGAATTCTGAATATTCAAATACCATTCGGCTCAAAGCATCCGAAGCTGCCTACCGAACTCTTACAACCCCTTACATAAACACCTGATAGTTGCAGCACATAATATACAACTATACCGTCGCAAGTTAACCCTACTACTTCAGGAAATTATCACAGATTTAACTTGACGTCTATAGTTGGCATGCTTATTGAAACCAATATTCGAGACAAGATTATCATGAACTTAGAGGATTAATGCTAACTTAACACTGTGCATCAAGGCTTTCGACGAGGTCATTCACACACGACAAATGTTTGGCATCCTGTTATGATAGACTGACTCACAGGTGGAGAAGGAATTTTTATATGGGTAGATGTAAAGTTTTACATATCAGTAGTAAAGGAAGAGAGAAGAAAGGTGAATTCAGAGAGACTCAGGTGTAACAATCTCTGATGAACTAAACCCAGGTAAGCAATGAATAAAAGTAGCCTTTCTAGTTGTGGCCGTCACATTAATGCTTACAACACTAATAGTCATTCTGTACAGTTCACTGGTGCATCGCTACTGTGGTCAAGCTCGATCATCCTGCTTGAGAGAAGACAGAGATGTGGACTGAGTACAACGGTGAGCGACTGAGATGTTTCCCAGACTGAGAAACATATCCCAAGAGAGTCATCTGGACGACCCAAACTTACTTGATCTAGAAGAAGTGTTACGTTGAGATATGTTATAGTCATAAAGCATTATCAGACTTTGTTATTATTGATATCTCTGATTACACTCAGCAATGGATACAAACTTGTGACAAACGTTTTACCTCGAGTAAAGCAAAACATTTCCTCTTCAACAAATCTAATAACATATGGAATCATTTACAGACGTAAATTGTTGAAAACAACATCTTATATGTGGTTAAAAAGAGACATGATAAATGTTTAATGTCCCCAAGTGACTTTCGTTTGTGCTTCTGTAAATATAAAGTTTACGAGTATTTCTCCTCTGTTGCTGAACTCAATACTATTGCAAACAACCTCAAAAGGACTCAGTGGTCTGTTGCTTTTTACTTTTCTTTGTATTCCTCTGTACGACATATACTCTCTGCTAACCGGTCTGATAAAAAAGGATGACCTTAATTGCATATTTTACAGTCTCAAAAATTGGAGATGAAAAATGAATATGAAATCGAAGACTTGTGCAAAAATTACCACCACCATTCATCATTACTTCATTGGAATCACAGCCGTGTTGGGAGAAGGTATAAAAGTTAGTTTGCCAGTAAATTGGACCCACACTATCAAAGGACCATGTGTACTTTGTTAGAGAATACTGCCAACCGATATACGACGGAGTCGATCATCTTTCAGGGAAAAAAGTTGATCACAACTCCCCGAGGATTCTGGTAGTTCGTCATACACCTCAGTATTGGTAGAGGGTCGAGGATATTTTCATGCTGGTGTAGCCAAGTGTAGGGGAGGAATGGCTCTGAGCTGTATCGAGAAAACGAAGTAAGATGAAAGCTTGACTGCAGACTCAGCTTTAGCTTTTCCTCTCTCCTGTCTCTTGGAGATTTATCAAGTCTTTCCAAAACCTTCAAGATTTATTGAATTTCAATTCTGGCTTCATATTTATTTAGTGTAAGGCTTGATAAGTCATTATAGATATTGCGTCATTTCACAGCACAAGCCCTTTATACTCTGAACCCTGACACATACCAGGGAGAGACACTGCTCTCGTATTAGTTAACCTTTGTAGAACATTTTCCTTCTTTTCGTATACCCACAGAGACCAAACAGCCAACCCTCTACACACAGCACTGATACTGTTGTGTCCTGATACCATCAGTCAAGAACCTATCCTTCCTTGCCTGATCCTCACTTTCTACATTTCTTATACTTTATCTTTTGTCGTCTCTTCTTCCAAATCTGCCTCGCGTTACAGTCACAAACGTCTGCCCTGACTCCTCCCATCCTTCTCGCATGTCCTCACCACAGCTCTCCTATACAAACCCCTTCCCTCCTTGGCTATAAGGGATTCCAAAGCATAATTAGAACCTACTTTATCAACTCACTGAGAAGTTGCTTAAGACTTTTATCAGAGGCTAAGACACCCTTATCGTGGCCATCATTATTATGTCTTTTATTGATGATCAATAATGTCGTGATCCTCTCCCATGTGGGTCATGTCCTCAACCATTGATTCTGGGAAAATATTCTCTTTTGTCTCGTTTATTCCAACTGGAGGAAGACAACTGATAAAGACATGAAATTCTTATCTTTCTCCTTCTCCTCTGTTATCTTACCTTATCTTTACTCTCCCGCGGGGATCGGTAAGGTGACCACGTCCAGAGGGCGGCACCATAATGTGTGTGTGTGTGTGTGTGTGTGTGTGTGTGTGTGTGTGTGTGTGTGTGTGTGTGTGTGTGTGTGTGTGTGTGTGTGTGTGTGTGTGTGTGTGTGTGTGTGTGTGTGTGTGTGTGTGTGTGTGTGTGTGTGAGCGCAGATCAACTGTGGAATAAGTCATCAGTGTTGTCAGTGTGACAGTTGCATCTTGGGCATGACGGGTCATGTGATGTGTTGAACTGGTGGTCATACTGCCAGCGTGGTGGGTGGGTGAGTGGGTGGGTGGGTTGGGTGCAGAACGTGCATGGGAGAAGGTAACACGATCATGTCCGCTCTACAAATGAATGTCATTCCTGATCAACATAAGATTTGTAAACAGTACAAGAAATCCTCCTAGCGGTCTTCACAGACACTATCTTGGTCCTGGATTTTGTTATTTGTTGTGACTGACAAAATCAACCATTATTTGTGTTATTGTTATCATCAAGGATCTCGTACCTGCTGCTCCCCATCCTCCCTCAACCAGCAGTCTTCACCTTCTTCCTGGACACGCTCATTCAGCCGTCTGATTTACAGTTATATTTCTAAAATTACTTTGTAGTACAGTCATATGGATGGTGGTGACACAGTCATGTGGGTGGTGTCAGCTCAGTCGTGTGGGTGGTGGTAGCTCAGCTATGTGGGTGGTGATGACACAGTCATGTGGATGGTGGTAACAGTTATGTAGGTGGTGGTGACACAAGCATGTGGATGGTGGTGACAGTCATGTAAGTGGTGGTGGCACAGTCATGTGGGTGGTGTTAGCTTAGTCATGTGGGTGGTGGTAGCTCAGTTATGTGGGTGGTGACGACACAATCATGTGGGTGGTGGTGACACAGTCATGTGGGTGGTGTTAGCTTAGTCGTGTGGGTGGTGGTAGCTCAGTTATGTGGGTGGTGACGACACAATCATGTGGGTGGTGGTGACACAGTCATGTGGGTGGTGTTAGCTTAGTCGTGTGGGTGGTGGTAGCTCAGTTATGTGGGTGGTGACGACACAATCATGTGGATGGTGGTGACACAGTCATATGGATGGTGGTGACACAGTCATGTGGGTGGTGTTAGCTCAGTCGTGTGGGTGGTGGTAGCTCAGATATGTGGGTGGTGATGACACAGTCATGTGGATGGTGGTAACAGTTATGTAGGTGGTGGTGACACAAGCATGTAGATGGCGGTGACATAGTCATGTGAGTGGTGGTAACATAGTCATGTGGGTGGTAGTAACACAGTCATGTAGGTGGTGGTGACACAGTCATGTGGGTATTGGTGACACAGTCATGTGAGTGGTGATGACAGTCATATGGATGGTGGTGACACAGTCATGTGGGTGGTGGTAGCTCAGTCATGTGGGTGGTGGTGACACAGTCATTTGGGTGGTGGTGACACAGTCATGTGGGTGGTGGTGACACAGTCATGTGGGTGGTGGTGGGTGGTGGTGACACAGTCATGTGGGTGGTGGTGACACAGTCATGTGGGTGGTGGTGACACAGTCATGTGGGTGGTGGTGACACAGTCATGTGGGTGGTGGTGACACAGTCATGTGGGTGGTGGTGGGTGGTGGTGACACAGTCATGTGGGTGGTGGTGACACAGTCATGTGGGTGGTGGTGACACAGTCATGTGGGTGGTGGTGACAGTCATGTGGGTGGTGGTGACACAGTCATGTGGGTGGTGGTAACACAGTCATGTGGGTGGTGGTGAGGTTAATGTTGTTTCACAGTTACTGTGTTTCTTCATATTGTGTGTAACTAGAGAGCCTCGTATATCAGATGGTAAGAGGCAACAATGCACCTCGTAACTGTACAACACATGGGACAACACTCAGATATGGCCTCCAGTTGCTGCTGGGTCGAGTTAGTGTCTTACTGGCCATTGTGTGTTATAAGCTACCTCCATCCAGCTTATATACAGTCATTACCTTCCTTTGAGTTCAGGTAGAGATCTCATAGTTTAGAGTATAAGAAAAAAATTAAAGATCGGTTGGTTAAAGGAAGCAATTGTATGATATTCCATGTTTAGAAAAGCATATTCAGCTAAGCGAAGATAGATAAACAGATATAGTGATAGATAGATAGATAGATAGAAAAAGAGAGATATATAGGTAAACAGATAGAAAGATAAATGAATAGATATAGAAGAATAGATAGACAGATAGGTGGATAGATAGGCATTTAGGTATATAGATATATAGAAAGATAGGGGAGAAAGAATACTTCCCACGTATTCCCTGCGTGTAGTAGAAGGCGACTAAAAGGGGAAGGAGCGTGGGGCTGGAAATCCTCCCCTCTCTTTTTTTTTTTTTTGATTTTCCAAAAGAAGGAACAGAGAAGGGGGCCAGGTGAGGATATTCCCTCAAAGGCCCAGTCCTCTGTTCTTAATGCTACCTCGCTAACGCGGGAAATGGCAAATAGTTTGAAAGAGAAAGATAGAGGGAAAAATGGATTAATAGATAGGCAGACAGACAGACAGAGAGACACGTATACATGTACAGTCATATACTGATTTACAAACACATACAACAAGTTTCCACAGACACTGTTTCATCTCACGTCATCAAGGCAGCGACTCACGTGAGGGAAAGCTGGACGTGTTTGGTGAGATGATCTAAGTCTGACAGGGATATATGGTCACATCCCAACCACAGTACGTGTCATTATTACCACACCATTATCAACTACCTCTCTGTATCTTCTCCAGCCGTTCATAAGAAGGATTTATAAAACTCAGGACAATATTTTCAAGGTAATACACTCGCATACATTAAGAAGTTGGTCTTATGACTACACGGAAACTGTTCAGTCGTGCTTTAACAACATATACAAACACTGGGTTGCATGAGTGAAGAAACACACCTGCTGGTCTGATCACACGTTTCCAAAAGCAAGATTATGTTTCCGGGGACTCGTGTACCTCCTGCCAGGCGCCATGTCTCCATGAGTTTTCTGAACGTGTGTTATCGTGTTACTAACGTGTCTGCAACATGTTCCCGACGTGTTCTCATCGTGTTCTGAATTGCTGACGTGAACAGAGTCGCCGGCTACCTCGCCTCCTCCCTGATGTGTGGCTGATCCTTGTTTACTGCATTGTTGACGATGCACTCTGACGGCATGAGACGGTACCTGGGCAATCCTGGCTGGCCGGGGGTCACAGCCGAGCCGCGTGTGTGGGGACAGTGATCTTCCTACAGCGGAGGTCTGGCTATCTGCCTACTGTGTTGTGCTGGTGGGTAGTGCTGGAGAGGGAGGCTGGTGGTGATAACTGGGACGATGGATAGTGACGGTGATCACTAAGGAGGCCACAGTGATGGTGAATGTTGAGAGAGATGGTGATGGGAACTGTTCAGGAGAGAAATGATGGTAGCGACTGGTGAGAGATGTGATGAAGGTGGGAGATGGGCAGAGAGGGAATGAAAATTATTGGTGATGAGAGATGGTTAGTGAGATAGTGATGAGTGATGGTTAGTGAGATAGTGATGAGTGATGGGTAGTGAGATAGTGATGAGTGATGGGTGGTGGGATGGATGGTGGTGTGAACTAACAAGGATACAGAGTAAGCGGTGATGGTGACAGCTGAGGTATGAAGATGAGCCCCGACGCGACACATGGTACCAGATGGTCGTGAGAGCCCAACACAAAGACGGACAACTCTCAAGTTGTGGCAGAAGTCCTGCCCTGATCTCCATCATTTTGTTGTTGTTGTGGTCGGGGGAAGGAAGGAGGAGAGGATGTCCCTGAAATCCAGTAGAACTCTTGATACACATGAGTCAGGAATTCATAATAAATACAGTAAAGGTACAACTTAATCCATTCCCATGCAAGTGTTGGGCCTGGTGGTAGGGGAGAGCCTGCCTGGACTGCCACTGGCTCACCACAGTTATTGCCTGTGTTAGAGCCACGCTCCAGCCCACCTCCCGAACCTCTCCAGGCGGCCTGGAGCGCTGGATTTCCTTTTACCTCTGACGAACCTTTTCTTCTCCTGCTGGAGAGGAACAAGACGCTCTTAATGGCTAACGTCCCGCAGCTGAATGTCCTCGTCTTGCCAGACCTTCTCCAGAATACTGAAGGATTCCTTCCCCAAGATACTTTATACGTGTGAATATGTTTTTACACACACACACACACACACACACACACACACACACACACACACACACACACACACACACACACACACATACACACACATATGGGTGGGGAAGTTGTGTAAGGTACCTCCAAGGGTTGTCTTAGTATTTCGATTTGAATCCATCAAATCATCTTCGTGAGCGAGTGAAGAGAACATAGGAGCAGCTGGGAATGACTGCAGATAGCTGGACGAGGCTGAGTAATACCAGTAGGTGGACCTGGTTGTAGCGCTCCACGCTCATTGGTTGTAAGACGATGCTGGGGCGTGTAGCTGTGGTAATCTATCTTGGCCCGTGTCCTGGGTGGTAAGTTTTGGTTGATTTTCCTTGATGATTAGTACTTCGGCCATGTGTAGTCATCGTGAACAAGACACAAGATGTCTACACATCACCGAAGCACTAATTATCAAGGATCAACAACCAACAACAACATTAAAGCAAATAACCAATGATATGAACGATGGACGTCTACAGTTTGACCAACTGATCACCAAGTCTCAGGAGGCAAATAATGACCCCAGCCCCACCACATCTCCCACAACCACCACTTTGCTGGCTGAGTTTTTCCCGTTACGTCGTATTAATTGATTTCTAAACTATGTGCATCTCATATACATATATTTCACTAATATTAATTCTGTTACGGTAATTTGTCTGATAATGTAACATACAAAAACCTCGCTGATCGTCTATTCTTGCCCTGTAGTTTTTGGGTCATACGTTAGGCACACAAAGCCTCTCATCTCACACCATTTTCTATGGTCCATGATATCCCACGCCAACTCTCGTGACCTAATGGGATAAGGGAGACCCGACCACATCCAGGCAGAAGAAACACACTAAATCACTATCCTGGACATCATGGTGATACATTTGAATATGTGACATTTACTACCACATGATATCGATGTAAACCATTCACCTGTAAGCGCCCCAGGATGCGAACCCGGGTCAGATACTCGACAAGCTGGAGCGCTACCTGAGCATGCACTGTCATGCCCTGTTTCTCCAGTGAGCAATACAGTAGTGGTGAGGGTATTCTCCCATGTAACCAATATGGAAACAAAACTCCACAACAGGATGGCACTGAAAATGTTGGATTCAGTTACACACATTCGTCCTCAACTTCCTTCCTTTCATGGGTAAATGTTATCAAGACTTTGTTCCTACTGCTCGTATGTTATCACTGTTTAGCTCACATGTTGAATGTATGAGACTAGTGTCCAGTCTGGTGTCAGGGATGATCCTCTCAATATGTGTAAATCTACGATAGTATTGTTCTATATAACTTGTGGTGGTGCACTTACCTTATGAGTATCTTCTGACCATTATTATGTTCCACTTTATTCTAAGATATGGTTTACGTTGGTCTTGTTTATAACTGTCTGTGGTTTTTGTTGTGTTTTGATTTCCAGTGGGTGCACGTGTGCACCTGTTAGAGGTTTTTGTATGATTGCATATTTTTTCCCTATATCATTTGTTGGGACGCATTAATCCCTGGAACTTATAGAAATATGAGACAGAGGTCATAGACCTTGACGCACGGAACTTTCTGATTGTAAAACCTAAAGCAAAGAGAATTATTGAATAGAAATGACTGAAGTGGAGAGTAGAAAATGTGGCAGCATTATACAAAACCATGATATTTGTACATCCTGCCTCCGAACGCTGGATGGAGCTCTGTGTTATGTAGTTATGTTACCGAGTTAAGCACTGAGTGGGCCACTACCTACTGTGAAGATGTCACAATGGACACAGGATTTCATATTGCATTCAAATCTGAATACATATTCTTATGGCTTAACTTGTTTCCCAGTTAGATAAAGTGAGAAATTTTTCGACAAAGTTGTCATTTCCACCCATATTTCTTTGATTTTTCTTTTTTAAACTATGTGGCCTTTTTTGGTCTACACATTTCCAAGTATGGCCATTTTTTGAATGGAAAACCTGGCAACTGATTCACTGGCAGCTATACAGAACAGTATGGCCACCAGTGTCTGTGTGGCTATAATATCCATGTAGGCAGCAGTATCTATGAGGCAACCAGTGGCTGTGTGGCAACCAGTATCTGTGTGGCAACCAGTATCTGCGTGGCAACCAGTATCTGTAAGGCAACCAGTGCCTGTGTGGCAACCAGTATCTGTGTGGCAACGGCAAACAGTATCTGTGTGGCAACCAGTATCTGTGTGGCAACCAGTATCTGTGTGGCAACCAGTGCCTGTGTGGCAACCAGTATCTGTGTGGCAACCAGTATCTGTATGGTAACCAGTATCTGTGTGGCAACCAATATCTGTGTGGCAACCATTGCCTGTGTGGCAAACAGTATCTGTGTGGCAACCAGTATCTGTATGGTAACCAGTATCTGTGTGGCAACCAGTATCTGTGTGGTAACCAGTATCTGTGTGGCAACCAGTATCTGTGTGGCAACCATTGCCTGTGTGGCAAACAGTATCTGTGTGGCAACCATTGCCTGTGTGGCAACCAGTATCTGTGTAGCAACCAATATCTGTGTGGCAACCATTGCCTGTGTGGCAAACAGTATCTGTGTGGCAACCAGTGCCTGTGTGGCAGCCAGTATCTGTGTGGCAACCATTGCCTGTGTGGCAAACAGTACCTGTGTGGCAACCAGTATCTGTGTAGCAACCAATATCTGTGTGTTGTGGCAACCAGTATCTGTGTGGCAACCAGTATCTGTGTGGCAACCAGTATCTGCGTGGCAACCAGTATCTGTAAGGCAATCAGTGCCTGTGTGGCAACCAGTATCTGTGTGGCAACCAGTATCTGTGTGGCAACCAGTATCTGTGTGGCAACCAGTATCTGCGTGGCCATAATATCTATGTAGGCACCCGTATCTCTGGGGCAGCCAGTATCTGCGTGGCCGCCAGTATCTTTCTACCAAACGTTCTTATATAACAGTCCAGTAAACAAGAGTGTAAATACTGACCAGTCACTACCAACACTGAAGACATAAATTCTTAAAACAGTTCTAGTTTACCTTGCAGTTTGATGTATTTACACGTCTTATCTTTTGCTGTAAAACATTTACACTTGTATCTGGTAAATAATGCTTTTACTTCCCACAAACGTGGGAAACATTACTTAAGGTTAGGTAGATATAACCATGTGTAATATGGTTTGTCTTATGTGATGAATTAAGGATGTGTCAGGTCTAGTACTCCACTCTATGTCATACATCACAACTGTAAAGTTTAGTTCTCTTGTCTCTCAAGAATAACATTATGGGTTGGCAAAATATTCAAAATGGCGGGAAATAACCTCTATAAGACAATAGTTATTCCTCATCTGAAATATTATGCATCTGTGACCTTGAGTGAAAAAGTTAAAAACAATTATTCCTTAGTATATAACCAGTTAGTGGACAAGTTATATCTTACTGAAATATATTTTACGATCTTAAATGGCAAGCAGATATTCCAGCATAGTGAGTGGATGATGAAGTGATAGTTATGTCTTGCATTACTGAACTATATCTTCAGAATATAATAACACTAGAGAAAAAGATCATTGTATATAACTGAAAAGAGAAAGATTCATGCATTATGCAATGGAATGAAAGGAACATAAACAATGAAACAACGAACAGTGACTCAGTAGATACAAAACAGCAAGACAACACAAGCCAACCAAAGAAAGACTCAGCCACAAATATTGACGCGCTGCATAAACACAACCGTCAGCTGTAGCGCAGGATGAAAGTCACAACGGTACACTACAACATGCCACATACAACACCTCGGCTTGTATGAAGAACACCCGAGCTACAACTGAAGCTGAGGGTGAAACACAGCGATGGCCAAACCCACGTGAGGTGAGAGAGAGAGAGAGAGAGAGAGAGAGAGAGAGAGAGAGAGAGAGAGAGAGAGAGAGAGAGAGAGAGAGAGAGAGAGAGAGAGATTCGACGAAATTTTGCCAAAAGGCAGGAAGATATAAAGTTGTGAAGAACAAGTCGGTGGTGTGAGATACGTGTGGCAATGTGTTTTGTTTGACCAGAAAGATAGATTGTATGTTATTGTAGGTTGACAGCCAGGTGTCCGCCCGCGCTGGCCCAGGCACAAAGAAAAGGTAGCGACCTCCACTAAAGATGTTTAACCACAGTTTTGATAGAGATTTTCAGATTATATACAAAATCATAAAAGAAATATGCGGGAAAAATATATAAGAAATATACAGGAAAATGATATAAGAAAATTATATAAGTAAATATAAGAGAAACTTCCCTCAACAAATCAACAGCTTGGGATCAAAGTATTCCATGAAGGAGGAGGAGAAGGCACGGAAGACTGAGCCAAGCTGGCCTGGCTAACGTCCTGTTAGGCAGGAGTATTATAGTGGGTTGTTTGCACATGACCAGGAAAATACCTGAGTTGAATGACTCATTAAGATTCTTGTAAAGGGTCTCTAACCTCATACGTAAATTCTTCAAGAATTATCTTTGTTACTCTATCAGGTGGAGATACTGCACTGGTTAACACTGGACTACATTCTACACACTGGACATTATCGATGTCTACATCAGATAGATAGATATAATTGTGTTTACAATATTATGATCATGATGGTGAAAGATACTCCAGAACATGAACGAACTGACAACATATTTTGTGTTATATTTCACATCAACTGCTGACCCGAATCTACTATGATATCACGAGATCAAAAGCGGCCACACAGGACACTGAAGCGAACATATGGAAAGAAACACCGCAAGACATACAGGAAAACAGAGAAACCCACTCAGTCCTCACTATCAACATCATGTCGAATAATTAGCCAAAACCTTTGGTTTTAGGCGTGGAGGCCTGGCGTGGAGGCCTGGTGTGGTGGCTATCCGTGTTGGCCTGGCTTGGTAGCCTGCCGTGGTGGCCTGTCGTGTTAACCTGGCGTGGTGGCCAGGCGTGTTAACTTGGTGTGGTGGCCTGTCGTAGTAGACTGGCGTGGTAGCCTGGTGTGGCAATCAGCCGTGGTGGCCTAGCGTGGTGGCCTGGCGTGGTGACCTGGTGTGGTGACCTGGCGTGGTGGCTTGGCGTTGTAGCCTGGCGTGATTGCCTAGCGTGGTGACTTGGCATGATGGCCTGGCGTGATGGCCTGACGTGGTAACCTGGCGTGTTGGCCTGGTGTTGTAACCTGGCTTGTTGGCCTGGCGTGGTAGCCTGACGTGGTGGCCTGGTGTGGAGGCTTGGTGTGGTGGCCTGGCGTGGTGGCCTGGCGTGGTAGCCCGGTGTGGTAGCCTGGCGTGATGGCCTGGTGTGGTGGCCTGACGTAATCCTGGCGTGGTGGCCAGCAGTGGTAGCCTAACGTGGTGGCCTGGCGTGGTGGCCAGCAGTGGTAGCCTAACGTGGTGGCCTGGCGTGGTGGCCAGCAGTGGTAGCCTAACGTGGTAGCCTGGCGTGGTGGCCAGCAGTGGTAGCCTAACGTGGTGGCCTGGCGTGGTGGCCTTGCGTGGTGGCCTGGCGGAGATAATCTCACTGAACTTGTGTGATGGGAAGATTTAAAGGAATATTGGATGACGTCACTAAGAAAACTTGTTCTCATTCATTATAACTTGCGAACAAACTCTTGTATTAATTAACCATCAGATGATATGAGGCCGCTGAGCCAACCAGCTTTAAGCTTGATCAGTTTTCTTTATTGTGTAATAAAACATATCTAATCCTTCCATTATTCTGCCGTAAGCCTTCATGAATATGTCTCATGAAACATTTAATTTTCTGTCATGTAATCACAAACTTGTTTATAAAACCACATAATCACTGACTGTCATGATGTTGGAAACTTTCTAATTCATGTCAGTAAATGTGCCAATAAGAAGTCAACACCAGCTTGCCTCATCACGCCCAACATCTACCTTCATCACACCAGAAGCTCACATGTAAAGTTTCCAGTCTGATTCCGAAGCATCAGAATCCCACTGATGTGACCTGCCAGTGTGACGTCATCATTATGGCTCTGGAGAAGGAAGATAATCTATGGTAATTCAGGAACCATCACGACGAAGGATGCACATCTTCATAATACATGATGACATGCACACCATCCACTGAAGCAAGGCTGTATATTCATTTTGCATATCTAAAATTAACCCAGGAGATGGAGAGGGTGTGACCTGTGGACTGGATGCCAGGTACCCAAGCGTAGATGACACAAGGAGGAGACACAGCCACCTGGACCAGGGAAGGGAAGGTCAGTGCGTCGCCATCACTAACCCTCCTGATACCCGGGCGGCTGCACCTCCCTGGTCGGTGGATGCCTGACACCCGCTGCTGCTGCTGAGTCTGTGGCTCATTGTTTATTAGTACATAGTTTATAAAGTCTTGTAACAATCAGTCATGTTCTCATCTAGTTGATGACTATTTTGCTTACTCTGTTGATGGTCACTGAGTATCCTCACCTATTGTTTGCATATCTTTATACACAGTTATGATGTCTGACTCAGGCATTGATTACCCATGTGATCTAAGTTTCTGCAATCCAAGTCAGTAGACTGATGAACGCACCAAAATCTGTATGTCGTCATTAGAGTCAGGCACGTTAAGAATGGGGTAAGTAAAAGAGAAGGATAAGAAGGTGGCAAAGATGAACCTGTGCCACCTATTCACCGCCTGTTCCAGCGTATCTTACATCCTCATCTCCCGTGAAGTGGAAGTCCAGCTGACATATAACGATAAGCTGCCTTCTACGTCGTTATTACATGAGAGTACTGCTGGGACAAGAGAAACTGTGGTGCAGCTGAGGAAGCTGTAGCCAGGGTGACACTTTGACAGTGGTCACCCAGGATGGTAACTGGGGCAGGCTTCCCCACGGTGGCAGCTGGAGAACTGTCACCCAGTGGCTGAGGAAGCTGTCACTTAAGACGGCGGCTGAAGAAGCTGTCACCCATAGTGACTGGAGCCACTGTCATCCAGTATAGTGACTGAGATAGCTGTAAACCGGGTGGTGGCTGGGACAGCTGTTACCCAGGATGGTGGTTAAGGGAGCTGTCACCCAGGGTGGTGGTTAAGGGACCTGTTATCCAGGATGGTGGCTGGGGTAGCTGTCAGTCAGGTTAATGGGTCAGGCAGCTGACACCCAGGGCGGTGGCTGCGACGGGTAGAGGTTAAGGGAGCTATAATCCAGGGTGGTGGATGGCGCAGCTGTCACACAGGGTGGTGAATGGTGGTTTGGCCAGTTGTTACCCAGGGTAATGGTTGAGGGAGCGGACACCCAGGATCGTGACTGGGCAGTGGTCTCTTAGAGTGGTGGCTGGGGCAACGATCACTTAGGGTGGTGGATGAGGGAACTGTTACTCATGTTGGTGGCTGGGATGGCTGTCAGTCACGGTAGTGGCTGAGGGAACTGACATCTAGGATGGTGACTAGGGGAAGCTGTCACCTCTGTGTGGTCACCACCCTCATACAGCTTCCCATCACGCTAGACGTCGCCAGGACCACACTAGCGGGCCAGATGTATACACCGATCACCCTTGCAATAAGCCTTCAGCAAATCCTGAACAACAATAGAAGCTGTAGTGAAAGCTTCACAAAATGCGCTAAAAACCTGGACGTAGGAAGTGAGAACAAATGTTTATAGTGGCTAAAGATAGCAGTATTAAAACAACTCGAAGGATGACGAAGTTGAAGTGAAGGGAAACGTTGGAGACAAGTGGGAAGGAGAGAGATGTAGGGAGGTGAAGGAATAACGTGTTGAAAAGGGGAGGTACAAAGGTAAGGGAGATTCAGAGGAAGAAGAGGAGTGTAAGAGCGTCAGGCGAGGATTAGGTGAAGCTGGACAGTACTGCAGAAAAATGGGAAAACTGGGAGACATCAGAAAACAACAGCTCCAGAAAAGGACCAGAAGTGGATAATGAAAAGATTTAAGATGAAACGCAAAACGAACATGTTAACAATGCCATAATGCAAGCATGTCAGTGAAAGAATGAGGACACAAGCAAGGCAGAAGAAAAAAAACGAAAAGATGAGAAACAACTTCGAAAAGACTTAGAAAGGAGGAAACAGAGTTTGAGAAGAAGCAAGAGAGAGAAACTGTGGGAAAAGAGAGAGGATAAGAGGAAGGATTTACACCACAATGTTTTCTAATTAGCCACCAGAGTTTACCTGCCGTTCCACTTTTTCTGACAGTTACTGACACTAAAGCTGAGACGCAAGGGACGTGGCCCGAGGATATATCAGAAGCTTCCTCCATTACTGACTTGCAGCTGATGGTGATGGATGGGCTCGTGTATGGGTACGAAAGTATGAGGTAATGGTATGGGTGAGTGGGTGTGAGATACACTGGCTGGCTGGCTGTATGGGTGTCTTCACGGCTGGTTTACCTCTCTCTCTCTCTCTCTCTCTCTCTCTCTCTCTCTCTCTCTCTCTCTCTCTCTCTCTCTCTCTCTCTCTCTCTCTCTCTCTCTCTTCTTTGGTCCCTTTCTCACTCCCAGGATCATAATCAGCTTCACATATTCTTTATAGTATGGTAACGTAACAATAAGACCAGCAGCCTTTGCCGCTACTTCACTGGCCACTGTGAGAGCACCTGTTGTCCTTGTTAAAGTACTACTTTACTTGCTCACAACACGACCTGACTTTATCACGGCATTACCTGGCCTTGTTACCCATTGCATTATCTTGTTATAGCACGACGACACGATACGTGTTACTTGTTCATTGCACTTGGATTTAGCGGAAGGGTTAAGCATTCATGAATTTCATTTCCCCTACAAGCAGAACCAGTTTAACAAACACGTACGATTATGATACAACGAGGAAAGTATAATATTCACATGACGTACGTGGTTGAGATATTGATGGTAATTCTATGATCATCAGTGTATTCCAGTGGGCAGATTCTGAGCCTTGCCTCCTGCCACACACACTTAGGTAATCAAAGAGGCAGCACTTAGGACCGTCAGAGCTCACTATTCTTGTTTCACTTGCACACTTGACACACTTGGTGATCCAAGACTCTGCCTCTAATTTCGTTAGGGATGACTACACTTATCTCACTCACACACTTACCTCAAGTGACTGTATCACGACCCCTACCTCACTCAGAGCACCGTGTAGTATCCCAGTGTTAGAATGATATTTGTTAGCTAATCAGTCAAGTGATGTCTCCTGCATCACTGCGCATTTGAAAAAAAAAATGAATAAATGTGTTCAAACGCAATCTGGATAAATTCATTTCGATGATAATTCAGCCATAAAAGTTTCTGTTTATACAATGTTGATATCTATCACATGGTAGAGCCAAGGGTTAAATTGCATTTATTTTTCATGATCAGTTTTATATGATATTGCCATCCGGTTGAGTGATGTCGACTGATTAATTGATTGGAATATATAACTATTGGTTCTTGTTATATATCAGCCAGTCATATCCAGTCACGAACACCCAGGCACCAGTTCCCAGTCACCATCTCCTGGCCACTAGCCTCCGTCACCTCCTCCCAGTCACCACCTCCCGCCCTCAACCTTCCAGTCACCATTTTCCATAATCACAATCTCGGCCACCAGCTCCCGGTCACTATCCCTCGTTCACCAGCTCCTAGTCACAATTTTCCTGTAACCACTTACCATTCACCAACTTCCAGTCACCGCTACCTGGTCAACAGCCTCCAGTCACCAAATCCTGGTCACCAGCTCCCAGTCACCTGGTCACCACCTCCTACTCACCTGAGTGTTAAAGTATATCACTTCATATTAACTTGACCAAACATCCTCCACCACCTACAACACTCCCTCCACTCATCACTATCCACTCCACTTTCCACCGCTTAACTACATCTCTCCTCCCACTCCTCGACCTCTCCATCATCCACCCCTATCCTACACCAGTATCTAGGGTGACACTATCCCTAACCCTCCTGTCCACTATCCACTATCTACCCCCACCCTACCCCAGGAGCCAGATGGACACCAGTCCTTGACATTTAACAAAACCATTCATATGTCCATGTTAACGTACTCTCTGTGTTGACTCGTAAATAATGCTTGTAAATCGTTGTTCGGATCCGGAAAAACTCACATTTTACTGATTAAAAGAAAATAATTGAAAATATGATAACATTCCACCTGGACTCTGCCAGTTCCTGTTGGATTATCTCATGAATAAAGTCACATTACTTGTGTTTACATGTGTGCTGAGCGTGTCCTGGACTGCTGGATGCAGGGGTGCCTGGGGCAGCGTACCTGGCATGTCACCATAGACCACAGTACGTAGATGAGGAAAAATAAATTGGTCAAAAAGAGTAGATGTTTCAATTTTAATCTAGAAATAATGCCTTTATGTATGTAGGACAGACCAAAGACATAAAGCAGCGGCAACGTTACCTGGATGAATAAAAAAAAAGAAAAATAGATTTAAACGTAACGAAGTTTGTGTACAAACCATGAAGTGAAAGGAATCTAGTTTTGGATTAGTGACTGTTTTTAGATGTCTGAAACATAGAAGTGAAGCTCAGTGTGAGTGTGATGCCGTCTGACCTCGAGTGTGAGCAATGATGTAAAGGATCTGTTGTAAGGAATTGTGAGGGCAATAGCACACTGGCAACCTTCTCATGTTACAGACAAATATGTGAATGGAAAATATAAATAGTTACAAACAGATTCCTTGTTCAAAGGATAGAGTAACAGTTGTAAGATGCAGTTAGAAAATGCTTAATGAAAGTTGCACTCTCTCTCTCTCTCTCTCTCTCTCTCTCTCTCTCTCTCTCTCTCTCTCTCTCTCTCTCTCTCTCTCTCTCTCTCTCTCTCTCTCTCTCTCTCTCTCTCTCTCTCTCTCTCTCTCTCTCTCTCTCTCTCTCTCTCTCTCTCTCTCTCTCTCTCTCTCTCTCTCTCTCTCTCTCTCTCTCTCTCTCTCTCTCTCTCTCTCTCTCTCTCTCTCTCTCTCTCTCTCTCTCTCTCTCTCTCTCTCTCTCTCTCTCTCTCTCTCTCTCTCTCTCTCTCTCTCTCTCTCTCTCTCTCTCTCTCTCTCTCTCTCTCTCTCTCTCTCTCTCTCTCTCTCTCTCTCTCTCTCTCTCTCTCTCTCTCTCTCTCTCTCTCTCTCTCTCTCTCTCTCTCTCTCTCTCTCTCTCTCTCTCTCTCTCTCTCTCTCTCTCTCTCTCTCTCTCTCTCTCTCTCTCTCTCTCTCTCTCTCTCTCTCTCTCTCTCTCTCTCTCTCTCTCTCTCTCTCTCTCTCTCTCTCTCTCTCTCTCTCTCTCTCTCTCTCTCTCTCTCTCTCTCTCTCTCTCTCTCTCTCTCTCTCTCTCTCTCTCTCTCTCTCTCTCTCTCTCTCTCTCTCTCTCTCTCTCTCTCTCTCTCTCTCTCTCTCTCTCTCTCTCTCTCTCTCTCTCTCTCTCTCTCTCTCTCTCTCTCTCTCTCTCTCTCTCTCTCTCTCTCTCTCTCTCTCTCTCTCTCTCTCTCTCTCTCTCTCTCTCTCTCTCTCTCTCTCTCTCTCTCTCTCTCTCTCTCTCTCTCTCTCTCTCTCTCTCTCTCTCTCTCTCTCTCTCTCTCTCTCTCTCTCTCTCTCTCTCTCTCTCTCTCTCTCTCTCTCTCTCTCTCTCTCTCTCTCTCTCTCTCTCTCTCTCTCTCTCTCTCTCTCTCTCTCTCTCTCTCTCTCTCTCTCTCTCTCTCTCTCTCTCTCTCTCTCTCTCTCTCTCTCTCTCTCTCTCTCTCTCTCTCTCTCTCTCTCTCTCTCTCTCTCTCTCTCTCTCTCTCTCTCTCTCTCTCTCTCTCTCTCTCTCTCTCTCTCTCTCTCTCTCTCTCTCTCTCTCTCTCTCTCTCTCTCTCTCTCTCTCTCTCTCTCTCTCTCTCTCTCTCTCTCTCTCTCTCTCTCTCTCTCTCTCTCTCTCTCTCTCTCTCTCTCTCTCTCTCTCTCTCTCTCTCTCTCTCTCTCTCTCTCTCTCTCTCTCTCTCTCTCTCTCTCTCTCTCTCTCTCTCTCTCTCTCTCTCTCTCTCTCTCTCTCTCTCTCTCTCTCTCTCTCTCTCTCTCTCTCTCTCTCTCTCTCTCTCTCTCTCTCTCTCTCTCTCTCTCTCTCTCTCTCTCTCTCTCTCTCTCTCTCTCTCTCTCTCTCTCTCTCTCTCTCTCTCTCTCTCTCTCTCTCTCTCTCTCTCTCTCTCTCTCTCTCTCTCTCTCTCTCTCTCTCTCTCTCTCTCTCTCTCTCTCTCTCTCTCTCTCTCTCTCTCTCTCTCTCTCTCTCTCTCTCTCTCTCTCTCTCTCTCTCTCTCTCTCTCTCTCTCTCTCTCTCTCTCTCTCTCTCTCTCTCTCTCTCTCTCTCTCTCTCTCTCTCTCTCTCTCTCTCTCTCTCTCTCTCTCTCTCTCTCTCTCTCTCTCTCTCTCTCTCTCTCTCTCTCTCTCTCTCTCTCTCTCTCTCTCTCTCTCTCTCTCTCTCTCTCTCTCTCTCTCTCTCTCTCTCTCTCTCTCTCTCTCTCTCTCTCTCTCTCTCTCTCTCTCTCTCTCTCTCTCTCTCTCTCTCTCTCTCTCTCTCTCTCTCTCTCTCTCTCTCTCTCTCTCTCTCTCTCTCTCTCTCTCTCTCTCTCTCTCTCTCTCTCTCTCTCTCTCTCTCTCTCTCTCTCTCTCTCTCTCTCTCTCTCTCTCTCTCTCTCTCTCTCTCTCTCTCTCTCTCTCTCTCTCTCTCTCTCTCTCTCTCTCTCTCTCTCTCTCTCTCTCTCTCTCTCTCTCTCTCTCTCTCTCTCTCTCTCTCTCTCTCTCTCTCTCTCTCTCTCTCTCTCTCTCTCTCTCTCTCTCTCTCTCTCTCTCTCTCTCTCTCTCTCTCTCTCTCTCTCTCTCTCTCTCTCTCTCTCTCTCTCTCTCTCTCTCTCTCTCTCTCTCTCTCTCTCTCTCTCTCTCTCTCTCTCTCTCTCTCTCTCTCTCTCTCTCTCTCTCTCTCTCTCTCTCTCTCTCTCTCTCTCTCTCTCTCTCTCTCTCTCTCTCTCTCTCTCTCTCTCTCTCTCTCTCTCTCTCTCTCTCTCTCTCTCTCTCTCTCTCTCTCTCTCTCTCTCTCTCTCTCTCTCTCTCTCTCTCTCTCTCTCTCTCTCTCTCTCTCTCTCTCTCTCTCTCTCTCTCTCTCTCTCTCTCTCTCTCTCTCTCTCTCTCTCTCTCTCTCTCTCTCTCTCTCTCTCTCTCTCTCTCTCTCTCTCTCTCTCTCTCTCTCTCTCTCTCTCTCTCTCTCTCTCTCTCTCTCTCTCTCTCTCTCTCTCTCTCTCTCTCTCTCTCTCTCTCTCTCTCTCTCTCTCTCTCTCTCTCTCTCTCTCTCTCTCTCTCTCTCTCTCTCTCTCTCTCTCTCTCTCTCTCTCTCTCTCTCTCTCTCTCTCTCTCTCTCTCTCTCTCTCTCTCTCTCTCTCTCTCTCTCTCTCTCTCTCTCTCTCTCTCTCTCTCTCTCTCTCTCTCTCTCTCTCTCTCTCTCTCTCTCTCTCTCTCTCTCTCTCTCTCTCTCTCTCTCTCTCTCTCTCTCTCTCTCTCTCTCTCTCTCTCTCTCTCTCTCTCTCTCTCTCTCTCTCTCTCTCTCTCTCTCTCTCTCTCTCTCTCTCTCTCTCTCTCTCTCTCTCTCTCTCTCTCTCTCTCTCTCTCTCTCTCTCTCTCTCTCTCTCTCTCTCTCTCTCTCTCTCTCTCTCTCTCTCTCTCTCTCTCTCTCTCTCTCTCTCTCTCTCTCTCTCTCTCTCTCTCTCTCTCTCTCTCTCTCTCTCTCTCTCTCTCTCTCTCTCTCTCTCTCTCTCTCTCTCTCTCTCTCTCTCTCTCTCTCTCTCTCTCTCTCTCTCTCTCTCTCTCTCTCTCTCTCTCTCTCTCTCTCTCTCTCTCTCTCTCTCTCTCTCTCTCTCTCTCTCTCTCTCTCTCTCTCTCTCTCTCTCTCTCTCTCTCTCTCTCTCTCTCTCTCTCTCTCTCTCTCTCTCTCTCTCTCTCTCTCTCTCTCTCTCTCTCTCTCTCTCTCTCTCTCTCTCTCTCTCTCTCTCTCTCTCTCTCTCTCTCTCTCTCTCTCTCTCTCTCTCTCTCTCTCTCTCTCTCTCTCTCTCTCTCTCTCTCTCTCTCTCTCTCTCTCTCTCTCTCTCTCTCTCTCTCTCTCTCTCTCTCTCTCTCTCTCTCTCTCTCTCTCTCTCTCTCTCTCTCTCTCTCTCTCTCTCTCTCTCTCTCTCTCTCTCTCTCTCTCTCTCTCTCTCTCTCTCTCTCTCTCTCTCTCTCTCTCTCTCTCTCTCTCTCTCTCTCTCTCTCTCTCTCTCTCTCTCTCTCTCTCTCTCTCTCTCTCTCTCTCTCTCTCTCTCTCTCTCTCTCTCTCTCTCTCTCTCTCTCTCTCTCTCTCTCTCTCTCTCTCTCTCTCTCTCTCTCTCTCTCTCTCTCTCTCTCTCTCTCTCTCTCTCTCTCTCTCTCTCTCTCTCTCTCTCTCTCTCTCTCTCTCTCTCTCTCTCTCTCTCTCTCTCTCTCTCTCTCTCTCTCTCTCTCTCTCTCTCTCTCTCTCTCTCTCTCTCTCTCTCTCTCTCTCTCTCTCTCTCTCTCTCTCTCTCTCTCTCTCTCTCTCTCTCTCTCTCTCTCTCTCTCTCTCTCTCTCTCTCTCTCTCTCTCTCTCTCTCTCTCTCTCTCTCTCTCTCTCTCTCTCTCTCTCTCTCTCTCTCTCTCTCTCTCTCTCTCTCTCTCTCTCTCTCTCTCTCTCTCTCTCTCTCTCTCTCTCTCTCTCTCTCTCTCTCTCTCTCTCTCTCTCTCTCTCTCTCTCTCTCTCTCTCTCTCTCTCTCTCTCTCTCTCTCTCTCTCTCTCTCTCTCTCTCTCTCTCTCTCTCTCTCTCTCTCTCTCTCTCTCTCTCTCTCTCTCTCTCTCTCTCTCTCTCTCTCTCTCTCTCTCTCTCTCTCTCTCTCTCTCTCTCTCTCTCTCTCTCTCTCTCTCTCTCTCTCTCTCTCTCTCTCTCTCTCTCTCTCTCTCTCTCTCTCTCTCTCTCTCTCTCTCTCTCTCTCTCTCTCTCTCTCTCTCTCTCTCTCTCTCTCTCTCTCTCTCTCTCTCTCTCTCTCTCTCTCTCTCTCTCTCTCTCTCTCTCTCTCTCTCTCTCTCTCTCTCTCTCTCTCTCTCTCTCTCTCTCTCTCTCTCTCTCTCTCTCTCTCTCTCTCTCTCTCTCTCTCTCTCTCTCTCTCTCTCTCTCTCTCTCTCTCTCTCTCTCTCTCTCTCTCTCTCTCTCTCTCTCTCTCTCTCTCTCTCTCTCTCTCTCTCTCTCTCTCTCTCTCTCTCTCTCTCTCTCTCTCTCTCTCTCTCTCTCTCTCTCTCTCTCTCTCTCTCTCTCTCTCTCTCTCTCTCTCTCTCTCTCTCTCTCTCTCTCTCTCTCTCTCTCTCTCTCTCTCTCTCTCTCTCTCTCTCTCTCTCTCTCTCTCTCTCTCTCTCTCTCTCTCTCTCTCTCTCTCTCTCTCTCGTGGGCAAAGACTCTTTCGGGACTGTTGACTTTAACATGATGTCGTTGTCCCGTAAACCATTTAGAAGAACCTACTACAAGGCAACATTCACCAACGAAAACAAGTTATGCTGACGTGACATACTTAATCTTATTCATTGTATAACCATGTTCCCCTACGTGACTGCTCGCTCCATATACATACAAGGACACGTGGTCATATATATACATACAAGGACACGTGGTCATGAATGTACATACAGGGACACATGATCATGTATATACATACAAGGACACGTGGTCATATATATACATACAAGGACACGTGGTCATATATATACATACAAGGACACGTGGTCATATATATACATACAAGGACACGTGGTCATATATATACATACAAGGACACGTGGTCATATATATACATACAAGGACACGTGGTCATATATATACATACAAGGACACGTGGTCATATATATACATACAAGGACACGTGGTCATATATATACATACAAGGACACGTGGTCATATATATACATACAAGGACACGTGGTCATATATATACATACAAGGACACGTGGTCATATATATACATACAAGGACACGTGGTCATATATATACATACAAGGACACGTGGTCATATATATACATACAAGGACACGTGGTCATATATATACATACAAGGACACGTGGTCATATATATACATACAAGGACACGTGGTCATATATATACATACAAGGACACGTGGTCATATATATACATACAAGGACACGTGGTCATATATATACATACAAGGACACGTGGTCATATATATACATACAAGGACACGTGGTCATATATATACATACAAGGACACGTGGTCATATATATACATACAAGGACACGTGGTCATATATATACATACAAGGACACGTGGTCATATATATACATACAAGGACACGTGGTCATATATATACATACAAGGACACGTGGTCATATATATACATACAAGGACACGTGGTCATATATATACATACAAGGACACGTGGTCATATATATACATACAAGGACACGTGGTCATATATATACATACAAGGACACGTGGTCATATATATACATACAAGGACACGTGGTCATATATATACATACAAGGACACGTGGTCATATATATACATACAAGGACACGTGGTCATATATATACATACAAGGACACGTGGTCATATATATACATACAAGGACACGTGGTCATATATATACATACAAGGACACGTGGTCATATATATACATACAAGGACACGTGGTCATATATATACATACAAGGACACGTGGTCATATATATACATACAAGGACACGTGGTCATATATATACATACAAGGACACGTGGTCATATATATACATACAAGGACACGTGGTCATATATATACATACAAGGACACGTGGTCATATATATACATACAAGGACACGTGGTCATATATATACATACAAGGACACGTGGTCATATATATACATACAAGGACACGTGGTCATATATATACATACAAGGACACGTGGTCATATATATACATACAAGGACACGTGGTCATATATATACATACAAGGACACGTGGTCATATATATACATACAAGGACACGTGGTCATATATATACATACAAGGACACGTGGTCATATATATACATACAAGGACACGTGGTCATATATATACATACAAGGACACGTGGTCATATATATACATACAAGGACACGTGGTCATATATATACATACAAGGACACGTGGTCATATATATACATACAAGGACACGTGGTCATATATATACATACAAGGACACGTGGTCATATATATACATACAAGGACACGTGGTCATATATATACATACAAGGACACGTGGTCATATATATACATACAAGGACACGTGGTCATATATATACATACAAGGACACGTGGTCATATATATACATACAAGGACACGTGGTCATATATATACATACAAGGACACGTGGTCATATATATACATACAAGGACACGTGGTCATATATATACATACAAGGACACGTGGTCATATATATACATACAAGGACACGTGGTCATATATATACATACAAGGACACGTGGTCATATATATACATACAAGGACACGTGGTCATGAATGTACATACAAGGACACGTGGTCATATATATACATACAAGGACACGTGGTCATATATATACATACAAGGACACGTGGTCATATATATACATACAAGGACACGTGGTCATATATATACATACAAGGACACGTGGTCATATATATACATACAAGGACACGTGGTCATATATATACATACAAGGACACGTGGTCATATATATACATACAAGGACACGTGGTCATATATATACATACAAGGACACGTGGTCATATATATACATACAAGGACACGTGGTCATATATATACATACAAGGACACGTGGTCATATATATACATACAAGGACACGTGGTCATATATATACATACAAGGACACGTGGTCATATATATACATACAAGGACACGTGGTCATATATATACATACAAGGACACGTGGTCATATATATACATACAAGGACACGTGGTCATATATATACATACAAGGACACGTGGTCATATATATACATACAAGGACACGTGGTCATATATATACATACAAGGACACGTGGTCATATATATACATACAAGGACACGTGGTCATATATATACATACAAGGACACGTGGTCATATATATACATACAAGGACACGTGGTCATATATATACATACAAGGACACGTGGTCATATATATACATACAAGGACACGTGGTCATATATATACATACAAGGACACGTGGTCATATATATACATACAAGGACACGTGGTCATATATATACATACAAGGACACGTGGTCATATATATACATACAAGGACACGTGGTCATATATATACATACAAGGACACGTGGTCATATATATACATACAAGGACACGTGGTCATATATATACATACAAGGACACGTGGTCATATATATACATACAAGGACACGTGGTCATATATATACATACAAGGACACGTGGTCATATATATACATACAAGGACACGTGGTCATATATATACATACAAGGACACGTGGTCATATATATACATACAAGGACACGTGGTCATATATATACATACAAGGACACGTGGTCATATATATACATACAAGGACACGTGGTCATATATATACATACAAGGACACGTGGTCATATATATACATACAAGGACACGTGGTCATATATATACATACAAGGACACGTGGTCATATATATACATACAAGGACACGTGGTCATATATATACATACAAGGACACGTGGTCATATATATACATACAAGGACACGTGGTCATATATATACATACAAGGACACGTGGTCATATATATACATACAAGGACACGTGGTCATATATATACATACAAGGACACGTGGTCATATATATACATACAAGGACACGTGGTCATATATATACATACAAGGACACGTGGTCATATATATACATACAAGGACACGTGGTCATATATATACATACAAGGACACGTGGTCATATATATACATACAAGGACACGTGGTCATATATATACATACAAGGACACGTGGTCATATATATACATACAAGGACACGTGGTCATATATATACATACAAGGACACGTGGTCATATATATACATACAAGGACACGTGGTCATATATATACATACAAGGACACGTGGTCATATATATACATACAAGGACACGTGGTCATATATATACATACAAGGACACGTGGTCATATATATACATACAAGGACACGTGGTCATATATATACATACAAGGACACGTGGTCATATATATACATACAAGGACACGTGGTCATATATATACATACAAGGACACGTGGTCATATATATACATACAAGGACACGTGGTCATATATATACATACAAGGACACGTGGTCATATATATACATACAAGGACACGTGGTCATATATATACATACAAGGACACGTGGTCATATATATACATACAAGGACACGTGGTCATATATATACATACAAGGACACGTGGTCATATATATACATACAAGGACACGTGGTCATATATATACATACAAGGACACGTGGTCATATATATACATACAAGGACACGTGGTCATATATATACATACAAGGACACGTGGTCATATATATACATACAAGGACACGTGGTCATATATATACATACAAGGACACGTGGTCATATATATACATACAAGGACACGTGGTCATATATATACATACAAGGACACGTGGTCATATATATACATACAAGGACACGTGGTCATATATATACATACAAGGACACGTGGTCATATATATACATACAAGGACACGTGGTCATATATATACATACAAGGACACGTGGTCATATATATACATACAAGGACACGTGGTCATATATATACATACAAGGACACGTGGTCATATATATACATACAAGGACACGTGGTCATATATATACATACAAGGACACGTGGTCATATATATACATACAAGGACACGTGGTCATATATATACATACAAGGACACGTGGTCATATATATACATACAAGGACACGTGGTCATATATATACATACAAGGACACGTGGTCATATATATACATACAAGGACACGTGGTCATATATATACATACAAGGACACGTGGTCATATATATACATACAAGGACACGTGGTCATATATATACATACAAGGACACGTGGTCATATATATACATACAAGGACACGTGGTCATATATATACATACAAGGACACGTGGTCATATATATACATACAAGGACACGTGGTCATATATATACATACAAGGACACGTGGTCATATATATACATACAAGGACACGTGGTCATATATATACATACAAGGACACGTGGTCATATATATACATACAAGGACACGTGGTCATATATATACATACAAGGACACGTGGTCATATATATACATACAAGGACACGTGGTCATATATATACATACAAGGACACGTGGTCATATATATACATACAAGGACACGTGGTCATATATATACATACAAGGACACGTGGTCATATATATACATACAAGGACACGTGGTCATATATATACATACAAGGACACGTGGTCATATATATACATACAAGGACACGTGGTCATATATATACATACAAGGACACGTGGTCATATATATACATACAAGGACACGTGGTCATATATATACATACAAGGACACGTGGTCATATATATACATACAAGGACACGTGGTCATATATATACATACAAGGACACGTGGTCATATATATACATACAAGGACACGTGGTCATATATATACATACAAGGACACGTGGTCATATATATACATACAAGGACACGTGGTCATATATATACATACAAGGACACGTGGTCATATATATACATACAAGGACACGTGGTCATATATATACATACAAGGACACGTGGTCATATATATACATACAAGGACACGTGGTCATATATATACATACAAGGACACGTGGTCATATATATACATACAAGGACACGTGGTCATATATATACATACAAGGACACGTGGTCATATATATACATACAAGGACACGTGGTCATATATATACATACAAGGACACGTGGTCATATATATACATACAAGGACACGTGGTCATATATATACATACAAGGACACGTGGTCATATATATACATACAAGGACACGTGGTCATATATATACATACAAGGACACGTGGTCATATATATACATACAAGGACACGTGGTCATATATATACATACAAGGACACGTGGTCATATATATACATACAAGGACACGTGGTCATATATATACATACAAGGACACGTGGTCATATATATACATACAAGGACACGTGGTCATATATATACATACAAGGACACGTGGTCATATATATACATACAAGGACACGTGGTCATATATATACATACAAGGACACGTGGTCATATATATACATACAAGGACACGTGGTCATATATATACATACAAGGACACGTGGTCATATATATACATACAAGGACACGTGGTCATATATATACATACAAGGACACGTGGTCATATATATACATACAAGGACACGTGGTCATATATATACATACAAGGACACGTGGTCATATATATACATACAAGGACACGTGGTCATATATATACATACAAGGACACGTGGTCATATATATACATACAAGGACACGTGGTCATATATATACATACAAGGACACGTGGTCATATATATACATACAAGGACACGTGGTCATATATATACATACAAGGACACGTGGTCATATATATACATACAAGGACACGTGGTCATATATATACATACAAGGACACGTGGTCATATATATACATACAAGGACACGTGGTCATATATATACATACAAGGACACGTGGTCATATATATACATACAAGGACACGTGGTCATATATATACATACAAGGACACGTGGTCATATATATACATACAAGGACACGTGGTCATATATATACATACAAGGACACGTGGTCATATATATACATACAAGGACACGTGGTCATATATATACATACAAGGACACGTGGTCATATATATACATACAAGGACACGTGGTCATATATATACATACAAGGACACGTGGTCATATATATACATACAAGGACACGTGGTCATATATATACATACAAGGACACGTGGTCATATATATACATACAAGGACACGTGGTCATATATATACATACAAGGACACGTGGTCATATATATACATACAAGGACACGTGGTCATATATATACATACAAGGACACGTGGTCATATATATACATACAAGGACACGTGGTCATATATATACATACAAGGACACGTGGTCATATATATACATACAAGGACACGTGGTCATATATATACATACAAGGACACGTGGTCATATATATACATACAAGGACACGTGGTCATATATATACATACAAGGACACGTGGTCATATATATACATACAAGGACACGTGGTCATATATATACATACAAGGACACGTGGTCATATATATACATACAAGGACACGTGGTCATATATATACATACAAGGACACGTGGTCATATATATACATACAAGGACACGTGGTCATATATATACATACAAGGACACGTGGTCATATATATACATACAAGGACACGTGGTCATATATATACATACAAGGACACGTGGTCATATATATACATACAAGGACACGTGGTCATATATATACATACAAGGACACGTGGTCATATATATACATACAAGGACACGTGGTCATATATATACATACAAGGACACGTGGTCATATATATACATACAAGGACACGTGGTCATATATATACATACAAGGACACGTGGTCATATATATACATACAAGGACACGTGGTCATATATATACATACAAGGACACGTGGTCATATATATACATACAAGGACACGTGGTCATATATATACATACAAGGACACGTGGTCATATATATACATACAAGGACACGTGGTCATATATATACATACAAGGACACGTGGTCATATATATACATACAAGGACACGTGGTCATATATATACATACAAGGACACGTGGTCATATATATACATACAAGGACACGTGGTCATATATATACATACAAGGACACGTGGTCATATATATACATACAAGGACACGTGGTCATATATATACATACAAGGACACGTGGTCATATATATACATACAAGGACACGTGGTCATATATATACATACAAGGACACGTGGTCATATATATACATACAAGGACACGTGGTCATATATATACATACAAGGACACGTGGTCATATATATACATACAAGGACACGTGGTCATATATATACATACAAGGACACGTGGTCATATATATACATACAAGGACACGTGGTCATATATATACTGTTTATTCCCCTTCACTCTTACCTTCCATTCATCCCTCCTCTCCCAGTTCTTCCTTCCGCCAATCTTCATCTCACCTCACCTCATTTTAACCATTTTCTCCACAGAAAAAAAAAAAATCTGACGGTAGATTTGATCTTGGCTGCCTTTGATCTTCTACTAGGCAGGAGCGTCTTATGGCTAACATGATTACTGTGATTAAAAGGAATGGAGTAAACAAAGTTTATATATATACATATATATATATATATATATATACATATATATATATATATATATATATATATATGTATACGAACAAAGTGCATATGAACGCGCACCTTCATAGAAAATAGAAACTTTCCAACAGCCAGGATCGAACCCGGGACCCTTGTGCAACAGGCGGGAGCGTTACCGCTAGGCTACGATCGGCCCTAATAGTGAAATGACTATTCGAATACTTTGTACTCGAATACCCTTCGTCCCACGTTGGTGAGCTCACACAGCCAGCAGATAGCATTCTACCGAACCTAACTGTACAACGCGGAGGTATATGAATACGAACAAAGTGCATATGAACGCGCACCTTCATAGAACATACAGTTGTACAACGTGAGACGAAGAGTACTCGAGTACATAGTATTCGAACAGTCATTTCCCTATTAGAGGCGATCATAACCTAGCGGGAGCGCTCCCGCCTGTTGCACAGGGGTCCCGGGTCCGATCCTGGCTGTTGGAGGTTTGTATGCTCTATGAAGGTGCGCGTTCATATATATGTATTCTTGAACTGGGATTGTTATGTACCTCTTCTTTTCCACTGTACTGCTCTCAGGATTTCCTCTGACAAAATATAAACGTTTTTCTCTTGATCATGTGGTATATGATGGGCGACGTGCTATCAGAGGCTCAGCAAGGACACGTGAAGCAGTCAAGTCAAACATGCAGTGCTTTCTGGGGCTTGGCTGCTGATGGTGGGCTATGGTTTTGTTGCATAAGCCACGACGGCAGGACAACCTAGAATGAGATGGATCGAAGGTATCAAGAGCTCGTTTAGAGAAGAGGAAAGACACTGAAAGAACCCGAGAGAGAGAGAGAGAGAGAGAGAGAGAGAGAGAGAGAGAGAGAGAGAGAGAGAGAGAGAGAGAGAGAGAGAGAGAGAGAGAGAGAGAGAGAGTGTACGGATGGAGAAGCTTGACTGGGAAAGTCGACCTCATTTACTCACATCCTGTACAAGTAAGATGCACCGATACCAGAGCCGCTATATCCACAAGTGAAGATGTTCATATCATAGATGGATGAAGGTGGGGAAAGGGGGAGACAAAGGAGGAGATTGAAAGAGAGAGTAAAGAAGGCAATGGAGTATCGGGGACCGACTGCCGCGACCAGGATGCGAAGCTATGAAGGCTCGACCCGGTTGGCCCATAAATGTGTCATGGTCAGCAATGATAACCGTTGCACCACATCTTACTAAACTTAGGAGAGGCGTCATCTATGTACGTTGTTTCAAACATCTCCCTCACTCCTCTGATGACTTCCTAGCAACACCCATCACAGACCAGTCCCACACACCACACACTCCTACACTCCACATCCCACCACTGATACCATCACTCGCAACCATCCTTGCCACACACTTGCAGTAAGCTGTGTTACACTCTGTTACCACACATCTTGAATACCACCGCACATACCTACGTCAATTACTTCCATTTATCCCACTTTTTCCCTCAGTCACCACCTCATAAACCTAAACTTTCTCACACATACATCTTCCCCCTCACCTTGCTAACACTCATCCATAATAATTCCTGCTGGACTCCGGGATCCCACAACCCCCATCACCTCCCCATCAGGCAGCTGGGGCTGAGCTGTCACATGAGGTCGACACGACGGTAACCTAATTTGACCCTGGACTTCGTCTGAATTCCAATCCGGATTAAATTTGCTCCCTGCATCGTCACCTGTCATGTCAGCCAAGAAGTGATGAACAAGTTCTTGACTTTTTCCTCTGAGTTTGCGACTCTTCCTCTTCTCCCTTCCCCTGCTCCTCATGCTCTCGCTTTCACTGTTCCTTCCTCTCTCCCTTTCCCCTGCTTCTCCTCTCCCTTCCCCTGCTCCTCTTCTCTCCCTTCCTCTCTTCCTCTTCCTCTTCCTTCCCCTGTTCCTACGCTTCTTCCTTCCTCTGTTCCTCCTCCTCTCCCTTCTCCTGCTCCTCCTCTTCTCCCTTCCCCTGCTTCTCCTCCGCTGAATCTTTCTGCCATATGTGTCTAGGACCACAACTTCCACTTCATCCTCCCTCCTCTCCTTGCCTTCACGTCCACCTCTCTTTATTACTCCTTGCTGTCAACCGGTTTGGAAGTACCTCTGTCCATCCCTGATATTTGACTCCGGAGTTCCCATGATAACAGAAAAACTAAGAAAGAAGGAGATACTTAGTAATTCTCACAATTGTGTTAATGCATTTCATAGAACTTACCATAGAATTTTGCTGAAGTATGAAGCCAAATAAAACTTTAGAAGTAAGCTTGGAAGATGGATCAGTGAGCCACTGACAAACAGATAACTCAGCAGAAACAAATGGATCTATGTTTAGATGTTCCGTCAGATGTGCTACAAACAACGGTATTAGCTTTCTTACTGTTTATAATAGTGATATTAAACATGAACAGAGATGTGAAACAAATTATAGTCACGTTTTCTGCAGACCAGAGCCAGTAAGATGGTAAGGTAAGAAGGTAAGATAAGACAAGAAAATACTTGAACAGTTTAGATATAGGCAGAAGAGGTACCGATGGAATTCGCAGAAGAAAATATAGACCAATAAGTCAGGGAACGACTGATAATATACTGGTGACAATTTCCAGGAGTCCAACTTGGGAAGAAACCGAAAGTAAAATATCGACCAAAGATCTGGGAGATATCATAAGCGACACGTTGAAATATAAAGGAAATACATATTGAAAGCTTTACAGTATGAAGGCAGGTAATGGTCGGTATGACATTGAGAAAGCTGATGATAAATATGATTAAACTACGTAAGAAGCAACTTGAGCACTGCTGTCTTGTATTATCACTGACTAAACAAGATGGGATGAATCAACAAGAGGGAAGTCAGAAACACTTTAAGGGTAAAACTGTGAGGACGAAACACTTGAAGTATTAACGAAGATTGAAAGAACATGATTTACACAATCTAGAAAGATGAAAAGAAACTTATACAGAAATCTATTCATGTATGACAACAGATGGAGGGACTCAAACATAACTTACTAGAATTGAAAGCCTCGCACACCGAAGGAAAATAAACAACTGAATCCGCGGCTAATCCCAGGAATATGTCACTATGGCACCGGACAAGATATACAGTATATTTGAGCCCAACAAGAAGATGGATAGACTCTAATATTCTGCCTAACTTGGTCATAATATATCAACGGGGTGAGTCCTGAGAACTTCCACACAATACTTGACTTGTGGGTGAGGCAGGTGCCGTGTCAGTCCAGCCAGGGTCGACAGCTACTGGAAGTGTGTGGCTACAGATGGCAGGCAGTAGTCTGGTGAAGCTAACAAGATACGTGGTTAACAAATGGTTGGTCATGAATAATACTGAATTAATGGGAGATCCAAACACTATTTCCTGCTAAAGAAGAGGACGAAATCCTCTCTCTGTGCAGACGAGAAAGCTTACAAACTCTTTATACCACTCAATGATGCTGCTGTCATTTTCTTCACTGGTGAGGAAAACATCAATCTTCATCTACTGTGAGAATAGGTTTTGTGGACTTTCTCAGTTGAGATCGGGAGACTCAGACATTATTTTAGTATTAAAGGTATGGTTTTGCTCACTTGCTCAAAGTGGTAAGGTTCTGAACGTATTCCTGTTGGGATAAGGAGAATGTAAACCATCCTTTCTTTTCAATATAAATTCCTTCAAGACTCTACTCATAAAAAGGGATATGAAGACAACCTTAGTGAAACTACGCTAACAGCGTAATACAATAACAGTACCAGATAAGAGGATAACAACACCGACGGCAACAGATAAGATCAAAAGTAGCGATACAAGCCCATGGTGACCAACAGAACAAGAGTACAAACAGAAGAAACGGTAACGCCAGCATCACAACGGTATAACCGCCTCATCTTCAATATACAGAATAGCAGCAGTGACAGTAGTATTGACGGCATTAGTAACAATAGCAGCAACGTCAGCAGCAGCAGCAGCAGCAGCAGCAGTAACAGCAGCAGCAGTAACAGCATTATCATCAGCAGCAACAGCAACATCGTCATCAGCAGCAACAGTAACAGCAGTGTAGCTTCATACTGAAGACAACGGTCAAAAAACAGCAGTAAAGTTCCTCAGAGACTAAGAAAATGATAACAGCGACGGGAAAAGCTACCATAACACTAACAGTATCGTCTTAGAAAGTGCCATAATAGCAACAGAAGCAGCGGCGGTATCGTCCAAGACAGAGAGAAACAGAGCAGTAACTGCAGCACCAGCAACGGCAGTTGTGCCCGACAGAGACAAACAGAACAGCTGAGGCAGAACAACAGAAATACATTAAACTACAATATTGTATGTAAACACGACAGTCACTCACAAGGCAGGATGACGACCCAGTAGACCACACCGCTGTGACTAATACAGGGTAAAGGACCATTGTGTCCCGCTCTGGCTGTGAGGATGGTGTAGTGATGCTGGACGGTGCTGTGGCTAGGAACATCTGGATGATTATAAGATGCTGTTGTGTGAAGATGCTCTAGGACGGTAGTGGATGAAGATGATGAGGTAGGATGTTGAGGTGTGAATATACTATAGTACGAGATGGTTGGTGTGGTCTGACGATGATGTCGTAATATATTGTAATATAAAGATGTATCTGTGACGACACGTGTAGCTGAATGCCCTAATTATGGTCACCTCATATACGTTTTACATATATCAACTCAGAAAATGATTTATGCTAATGATGCCAATAGAATCATATATAGTATCTTATGTATGTTGCGAGAATAACTAGATTCATCACAGTTGACCTTGGCCAGCCAGCCCACACGTTCACATATGACAGACCTGACCAAATGCGACTCATTAAGGGACACTGAAGAATATACCAGATTTTCTTTATGTGAAAAGATATAGTTCTATGGGAGCGGGTTTCCTTTAGTTTTCCTCATAATCTACAACATAAGACCACATTTCTTTCTCTCTTCAATAGTGAAAGGATATTCACATCATTCATTGTTTTTGATAAATTTTCTTGAATTTCAAATGGCTATGATATTCACCTTTTGTCTCAGATATTGAAATACATGACTCCGTATATTTCGGTTTCCTTCCATTTTGCAAAATCCTGACTCTTATGGCCTTATTGTATGAAATCAGTTTCTGTAAGCAATTGTTTCCGGTGTTCTCTCCTAGTCCAGCAGGAGTACATTAAACACAAAGTGAGTGAAAAGCTGTACAGACGGGATCCATTAAGCACTGGTTATGACCAACCTTATGAGAGACAGTCTACTCAGAACTGACCCCGACCACTGCCGATCACATCTTACATCTGACTTGACCTGATGCCTGATCTAACTCTGTCCTTACTGGTCAAGAATGAGTGAGTGAGAGTCAACACGGGTCATGGTAAGTGAGGGTGTGTGAGGGTATGTGAGAGTGAGAGTAAGGAGAATGGCTGAGGATATAAGAGAATGAGAGCGAGTTACAGAGAGTGAGAGTGGATGTTGGTTAAAGAGGATGGTGGTGAGGGTGAGAGAATGAGAATAGGGAAATTTTAAAAAGTGAGAGTAAGAAAATATGAGTGGATGGAGGTGAGAGTGAATGAGAGAGAATGAAAGAATGAACTAGATCAAAAGTTAAGGAAATTACGAAACATAGCAAGAGTGGGAACTGAGCACTGTTGCTCTGCGAAGGGTCAGGAAGACTCACCAATGAAGGAGGGTAAGATAAGCAGAGACAACAAAGAAGGGAGGTAAAGGAGAGTGAGAGAGGCATCATGGGAAGGAAGAGAGTGAGAGGAGCATTCTGGGAAGGTGAGGAGAGTTATACAAGTGTTACGATGTGGAGAATGTTTCCTGGACACAACAAATGTACAAGTTGGTACTAGTATCTCACACTGATGTTTAGAGGCTGTGAAGGTCGGTATGGGTGGGTGGTACGTGGCCGGTGATGGTGTGGTAGGATGGGGAGGCTGGCCTAGTGCTTATATGTTGCCTGGGAAATGTGTTACTAGACGGGGGTATAAGTTTGGCTAGATGCAGGGGGCAGGAAGTTGTGTGTGTGTGTGTGTGTGTGTGTGTGTGTGTGTGTGTGTGTGTGTGTGTGTGTGTGTTTTGGTAGGAACTGGCAATGGTTGGGTAAGAGTGAGTGTAGTTGGTTGGAAGGGGGAAGTGGGAGGTACTGGCTGAGGAAGGCAGAGGGTATAGGTGGACTGAAAGTGGTCTGGAATGGACAAGTTTGGCTATGGCTCTGGGTAGAGGATTGGTTGTGGATGGGTAGAGGATTGGTTGTGGGTGGGTGAAGGACTGGTTGTGGATGGATAGAGGAGCTGATGTGGGTGGATAGAGGAGACGACGATGTCTGTTTCTTTGCTTGATTTTAGATATCGTAAAAGTAATCAATGATCTTCAGTATTACTGAAAGCGAATGACTGAAGAAATGTCAGACATTTTCCTTACACCATACAGGCGATGATGTTCCTGACACAACACGAGAGAAATAAAGCAGGAAAATATAATATATAAGATGTTTTAGTCCTCTTTAGTGAGACAAGAGTTTTTCATTATAGGTAGTCGAGTTACCTTACTAAAGGATTACATTATCCCAACACAGGAGCTGAAGAATCACATTAAGGAGTTATAATGTAGAATACAATGGCCAAGGAAGAATAAGAATGAAATAACTTATTGTACTTAAAGATGGGATGATTCATTACCTGGTGGTTGAAGGTTGCAAACTTGCCTCAACCAAGACCATCTCGGATGACAGGAAAAAAGGAGAAGCAAACGTAAGAATTAACCAGGGTTCCTTACGTCTGTGTAAAACTGAGTCTTAAAGGTAGAAAGTTTACAGGAAGGAAGGAAATAAAAGG